>NW_026970156.1:0-300000 GCF_028390025.1 Pseudophryne corroboree | reverse complement strand
ATCCTCTGCCGCTGATTTCCGTCCTCTTTGATCAGCTGCGTTCGGCTGTGATTTTTTCCAAAATTGACCTAAGAGGAGCGTATAACCTCATCCGAATCAGGTCCGGAGATGAATGGAAGACAGCCTTCAGTACTCAGTCGGGTCACTACGAGTACCTAGTGATGCCGTTCGGCTTGTCTAATGCTCCAGCAGTTTTCCAGGACCTCATTAACGATGTGCTCCGTGACTTCCTAGGGAAATTCGTGGTCGTTTACTTAGACGACATCCTGATTTATTCTGACTCTATTGAACAACATGTTACCCAGGTGCGTCAGGTTCTTCAAAAGTTACGTGAGAATCATCTATATGCCAAACTGGAAAAATGTGTTTCATGTCACGGAGGTATCTTTTTTAGGGTACGTTATTTCCCCTCGGGGATTTTTCATGGAACCAAAGAAGCTCCAGGCCATCCTTAGTTGGGCGCAACCCACCAATTTAAAAGCAATTCAGCGCTTTTTAGGGTTTGCAAATTATTACAGGAGGTTCATTCATTCTTTTTCCGACCTGGTTGCTCCCATTGTGGCCCTGACAAAGAAAGGAGCGGATCCTACCAACTGGTCGCGTGAAGCGGAGTTGTCCTTTCGGGCCTTGAAACAAGCTTTTGTCTCGGCTCCAGTCCTCAGACATCCCAATCCAGGATTGTCCTTCGTTGTGGAGGTCGATGCCTCGGAGGTTGGAGTAGGGGCTATACTATCTCAGAAGGATCCGGAGTCTCTGGAACTACATCCTTGTGCCTTTATGTCCAGGAAATTCTCCTCCGCTGAATCCAACTATGACGTTGGTAACCGGGAATTACTGGCAATAAAATGGGCTTTCGAGGAGTGGAGGCATTGGCTGGAGGGAGCAACACATACTATTTCAGTATTGACTGACCATAAGAATCTGCAATACATCGAATCAGCTAAGCGGCTGAATGCCCGGCAGGCTCGTTGGGCTTTGTTCTTTACTCGTTTCAAATTTATTATTACTTTCAGGCCAGGTTCCAAGAATACCAAGGCGGATGCCCTGTCACGCAGTTTTCTTCCGGTTCATAATAACAGTCCTGTTACTCCCATACTTCCATCTTCAGTCATTTGGGCAGGCCTCACACAAGATTTATTTACCCAGTTAAAACAGCTGCAACACCAAGCTCCTGGAAATACTCCTGCTGGTCGTCTTTACGTCCCTGAGTTCTTGAGAGCTACTGTTTTGACTGAGTTCCATGATAACAAAGTTTCCGGGCATCCAGGGATCTCTAAGACATTGGAGTTAGTCTCCCGCTCAGTATGGTGGCCTGGTCTTTCTAAAGACGTTAAGGAGTTTGTTTTTTCATGTCAGGTTTGTGCACAGCATAAGGTTCCCCGTTCCTTGCCTATCGGGCAACTTATGCCCTTAAATGTCCCTCTCAGGCCATGGTCTCATATTTCCATGGATTTTGTGGTAGACCTTCCCCTTTCAGCTGGATGCAGAGTTATTTGGGTGGTAGTGGACCGTTTTAGCAAGATGGCTCATTTCATTGCCCTTCCCCGACTGCCATCTGTCCAAGTATTGGCAGTTTTGTTTCTCCGCCATGTTTTCAGACTTCATGGGTTGCCCACTGATACTGTTTCTGATCGGGGTCCACAATTCATTGCACAATTCTGGAAGTGTTTTTGTGCTTCATTAAAGATGAGCTTGTCATTAACATCTGGTTACCACCCACAGTCCAACGGGCAAACCGAGCGAGTTAACCAATCATTGAAACAGTATTTGCGTTTGTACTCTGCCAAACTCCAGAATGATTGGTCCGAGTTTCTTCCATTGGCGGAGTTTGCTTACAATAATTCTTGTCATTCCTCCACCAACGTGTCTCCATTCTTTTCAGTTTTTGGTTTTCACCCCAGAGCTAATTCTTTTTTTCAACATTCCTCAGTTTCCTCGCTAACCTTAACCTCCCATCTCAGAGCCATTTGGAAAAAAGTGCACCTTGCTCTAAGAAAAGCGGCCTTTTGAGAGGAAAAAATTTCTGACTGGCTCCGACGTCCTTGCAATTTTAAGGTGGGAGATAGAGTATGGTTGTCGACTCGTAACATTAGACTTCGACAATCTTCAGCTAGGTTGGGACCCAAATTTATTGGACCATTTCATATCATTAAAAAAGTTAACCCAGTTGCTTTCCGGTTACATTTACCAAAATCTCTTCGGATTGGTAATACGTTTCATTGCTCCCTGTTGAAGCCATACATTTCTTCCAGTAAATTTCCTCTGAAGATCTCTCAGGGAAGATCTCCAGTGGACGTACAGGGACAACAGGAGTTCCTGGTGGAGAAGGTTCTCGATTCCAAGTTGTCCAGGGGCAGGCTTTATTTTCTGGTTCACTGGAGAGGTTATGGTCCAGAGGAAAGGTCCTGGGTCCTGGATAAGGATCTTCATGCCCCAAGGCTCAAGAGGGCATTTTTTCGGGAATTTCCTTGGAAACCTGGCTTTAGGGGTTCCTTGACCCCTCCTCAAGGGGGGGGGGGGTACTGTTAGGCGCCGGGGTCCACTCGTCCGTGCGGCCCGGCGCCTAGCAACCAGGGACGCCGTATGCGGACAGCCGCTGGCTCCCTGGCAACGCTGGACGCCGGGCGCACTGAGCCGCACGGACCCTAGCAACGGGAACGCTACTGACGGACCGCGTTCCCCGTTGCTGGGTCCAGGGTTTAATGAACCTACACCTGTTTCCTGGCCATGCAGCAAGGCAGCTGCACGGCATGTAGGTAATTAGCCCTGTCAGCACCTGATTGGAGGACTCCTCTTCATATGCACTCTCAGGACTTCTCACAGACGCCGGTAATAGCTTCCTGCATGCTGTCTCTGTTTGCTGAGAGTCTGTTTCCAGTCTTGCTGTATCCGGTCATCCCAGTATTCGGAAGTCCTGAACTCGGAAGTTGTCATCTTATTCCTGGAGTCCTGACTAATCACCGTATAACATCCAGTGGTGTTCGTGAGTCGCGGCTTGACTGCTTTATTATTTATTATTTGTGTTTTGGAGCATTTCGCGGAGGGTTCCGCTTCCACAGGTCCACTCTGGTATCCAGCGGTGCTGGGTAGGAGTATTGGACAAGTGGATTTTGGTTGTCCTTTTCCCTGGTGGGTTTCTGCACATACTTCAGGTTTTGTTAGTTAGCTTGTTGCCCCTGGCCTGTTGTCAGTCAGAGGTCCTCTTGTTATCATCCTGCCTCAGATTTCCCTTTGTTTCTCACTAAGACCGGGTGGCACCGGAGTTGGGCAGACATAATCCGCCCTTCAAACGTGGCTGCCAGGGGCTCAAGAAACCATAGTCTCGCAGGGGATTTCCGATAGCATGGGTGAGACAATAGAGTTAGGGCGCCAGGGGCAACTAGTCTTTCCTGCTCCCGTTACATGCATTCCATTCCAGCGCTCTGGTCCTTGTCATAAGATCTCCTCTGGTCAGGAGTGCTGGAATCATAACAGAGATTGTAGTGTTTGTATGAGAAGAGAGTGGTCAACAGTGTCATAAGCAGCAGAGAGATCTAGAAGAATGAGTAGTGTGTAATGGCCTTTAGATCTAGCAGTGACTAGATCATTCACTACTTTGGTCAGTGCCATCTCTGTGGAGTGTTGGGCATGAAAGCCTGACTGAAGTGGGTCCAATAAGTTGTGGGAGTTAAGAAAGTGTGTGAGGCGAGTGTAGGCAAGTCTCTCAAGTAGCTTGAAGGGACCTGGTAGCTGAGAAATGGGACGGTAGTTAGAGAGTGTGTTTGGGTCAGAGTTGTGTTTGTTTAGAATGGGAGTAATCAGTGCATGCTTAAACAGAGAAGGAAAGATACCAGTAGAGAGAGAAATTACAGATGTTAGTTAAGGTTGGGATAAGCACAGGAGACAAAGTTTTACTGACCTGTGAGGGTATAGGATCAAGAGGAGAGGTAGTGGAGTAGGAGGATGGAAAGAGTGTTGATACTTCATCTTCACTTGTGGGATCAAATGAAGAGAAAGTGCCAGAGGGTTCAGGTAGGGAATTGAGCAGGTCACTGGCTGAGGAAGAGCATACCATTTCATCTTGGATTTTATCACTCTTATACTTGAAGTAGGAGGCAAGTTCTTGTGCAGTGATAGTAGCTAGTGGGGGAGGTGAGGGAGGGTAAAGAAGTGATTTATATGTATTAAAAAGTCGCTTGGGGTTGGTGGCATGAGAAGAGATTGGAAATATGTTTGTTTGGCAGTGTCCAGGGCCTGATGATAGGAGTGGTAGGTGGTCTTATATATGAGGAAGTCACTTGGATTCTGAGATTTACGCCACTGACGTTCTACTTTACGTGACAGTTTTTGTAGGTGTCTTGTTGATTTAGAGTGCCATGGTTGGCATATATATGTATACAGTGACACAAGGGGATATGTCTTAGTGATGACTGGAGAGGTGACGGCTGGGAATGGGGCATTATACAGTAACACCAGGGGAAGTGTCTGGGTGATGACTGGAGAGGTGACGGCTGGGAATGGGACATTATACAGTAACACCACGGGATGTGTCTGGGTGATGACTGGAGAGGTGACTGCTGGGAATGGGACATTATACAGTAACACCAGGGGATGTGTCTGGGTAATGACTGGAGAGGTGACGGCTGGGAATGGGACATTATACAGTAACACCAGGGGATGTGTCTGGGTGATGACTGGAGAGGTGACTGCTGGGAATGGGACATTATACAGTAACACCGGGGGATGTGTCTGGGTGATGACTGGAGAGGTGACTGCTGGGAATGGGACATTATACAGTAACACCAGGGGATGTGTCTGGGTGATGACTGGAGAGGTGACTGCTGGGAATGGGGCATTATACAGTAACACCAGGGGATGTGTCTGGGTGATGACTGTATCACTGTGTGTGTCAGGTTCCTATAAGGTGTCATGATGTCACTGTCTATGTCTCCATGCAGGAGGTGGAGTATATAGAGGAACACAGGGGTCTGTACAAGGACGTGATGATGGAGAATCATAGGCCCCTCACATCACTGAGTAAGAGGAGACTGTCATGTATTGTACAGGGGAGAGCAGGTATGTGGGACCCCCCATATACACACACATCATCTGATAATCACATATATACACTGTACTCAGTCACTGTGTGTCTCTTACAGATGGTCCCAGTAACAGAGATACCCCAGAGAGATGTCCCCGTGCTCTGTATTCCCAGGATTGTACAGAGGAGAATCACAGGATCCCACAGGAGGATCAGGTAGGTGGAATTTAGGGTGTCGCCCATATACCAAAGTGACTGTCACTATATGATCTGTAGAGGAGCTGTGTGTTTTATACACTGATATTACACTATCTGAAATCAGACATTATTAATGTATATTGTTTTGTGGGCTATTTAGGATGACTGTCTGACTGATATAAAGGCAGAAGATACAGAGGGAGAAGAAGAGACGTATGTGACTGATATAAAGGCAGAATATATAGATGGAGAAGAAGAGACGTATGTGACTGATATAAAGGCAGAAGATATAGAGGGAGAAGAAGAGACCTATGTGACTGATATAAAGGCAGAAGATACATTGGGAGAAGAAGAGACGTATGTGACTGATATAAAGGCAGAAGATATAGAGGGAGAAGAAGAGACGTATGTGACTGATGTAAAGGCAGAAGATATAGAAGGAGAAGAAGAGACGAATGTGACTGATATGAAGACAGAAGATACAGAGGGAGAAAAAGAGACGTATGTGACTGATATAAAGGCAGAATATATAGAGGGAGAAGAAGAGACGTATGTGACTGATATAAAGGCAGAAGATACAGAGGGAGAAGAAGAGACGTATGTGACTGATATAACGGCAGAAGATATAGAGGGAGAAGAAGAGACGTATGTAACTGATATAAAGGCAGAAGATATAGCGGGAGAAGAAGAGACGTATGTGACTGATATAACGGCAGAAGATATAGAGGGAGAAGAAGAGACGTATGTGACTGATATAAAGGCAGAAGATATAGAGGGAGAAGAAGAGATGTATGTGACTGATATAAAGGCAGAAGATCTAAAGGGAGAAGAAGAGATGTATGTGACTGATGTAAAGGCAGAAGATATAGAAGGAGAAGAAGAGACGTATGTGACTGATATGAAGACAGAAGATACAGAGAGACAAGAAGCGACGTATGTGACTGATATAAAGGGAGAAGAAGAGACGTATGTAACTGATATAAAGGTAGAAGATATAGAGGGAGAAGAAGAGATGTATGTGACTGATATAAAGGCAGAAGATATAGAGGGAGAAGAAGAGACGTATGTGACTGATATAAAGGCAGAAGATATAGCAGGAGAAGAAGAGACGTATGTGAGGGGTGATCAGCAGTGTAAGGAGGAGGAGATCCCTACAGATATCAGCACAGGTGAGTAATAAACACTTATTACAGAAGTCACATATTCTCCTTGCTCAGTCACTACAGCAATCTCTTATCCTACACCCTCCTCTGTCAGTACAGACTATTGATGGAAATGTATCTGCCCAGTGATGTAGTCTAGGACCATCAGCCCTGTTCTCAGTTGGGTGTTTATAACACAAGGGGTGATATTCAATTGTAATATCACGCCCGATCTCACGTCTACAGTGACAGGAGTTTGCGGGGCAATATTCAATTGTCCCCCATGTTTGGTCATATCGCGCCCATAGCAGTCTGGATTAGCTTTGTAAAGCTATTTAACCCAAATAACGTCATGGGTGCGACCACGAAAAGTTTTCCGCATTTCAGCTCGCCTTACCCAGGAGTGGTGATCTGAAATGCTAATATTGCGCCCGTCGGCAGCAACATTTGAATCGGGTGTTTTCTGTTAAAGGCTTTTTCTTCATTAGAGTCCATAGTGATCCACAGTCCTTACATTAGGGTGTAGGTGGTAGGAGATGACCGGGTATCACACAGTTAAGCTTTTATTTCCCAGGATGCTCCGGACCTCCTCCCCATGTACCCCGCCCCTGGCCAGTGGGCAGTTTTAGTGTTGGTGCTGGCAGAAGCCGGAGCACCGGTCACACAGCGGAGAGGAATGAATGAGCAGCGCTGGGAGTGTCTCTGAGCGCCGCCGCTGCTGCTCCAACAATCCCCCGCTGGTGCCGCAACGTCAGTGAGGCTAAGAGACTGATGATTCCGGCGTGGTTACTTCCTGATCGCCGCGCTAGTACAGTATCCAGGGCCCCGGACTGCACCCGGAGGACAGGTAAGGCATTCTCCGGCACGTGAGACTCACAATACATGCAGTCCATGCTTCCGCAGGCTCTAATGTGATCCCTGGCTGCTGCTACGGGTTACACTAGACCACCAGGGCATACATATAATACATATATAGGATAATGGAGGCCAGGGTACCTGGTGGGTGATGTCAGCCAGGGGAGGTAGGTCCTCTCCCAGAGCCAGATTCCACAGCTGGGATTCCCTCTCGGCTGCCCCTCCCCCACATGCTTCTCTTATAAGAGTCTCTGAGGGACATTCCAATGGGAATGAGTGTGATGCCAGGCTCTGGGAATGCTGGGTTCTGTCTCCAGAAGTGGCCAGGTTATACATGCACTAGTCCTACCTACCACTGTGGTGCGAGGAGATGATTTCAGTGCCCATTGCAATTGTTATGTACTTGTATTGTGTGTGACTGGTGCTAGCTCTGCTGTGTGACTGCATTGTATCTATCCCTTACATGTGAGTGCAGGTGTTCCGGGCTGTGTGACTGCATTGTATCTGTCTCTTACATGTGAGTACAGGTGTTCCGGGCTGTGTGACTGCATTGTATCTATCCCTTACATGTGAGTGCAGGTGTTCCGGGCTGTGTGACTGCATTGTATCTATCCCTTACATGTGAGTGCAGGTGTTCTGGCTGTGTGACTGCATTGTATCTATCCCTTACATGTGAGTGCAGGTGTTCCGGGCTGTGTGACTGCATTGTATCTGTCCCTTACATGTGAGTGCAGGTGTTCCGGGCTGTGTGACTGCATTGTATCTATCCCTTACATGTGACTGCAGGTGTTCCGGGCTGTGTGACTGCATTGTATCTATACCTTACATGTGAGTACAGGTGTTCCGGGCTGTGTGACTGCATTGTATCTATCCCTTACATGTGAGTGCAGGTGTTCCGGGCTGTGTGACTGCATTGTATCTATCCCTTACATGTGAGTACAGGTGTTCCGGGCTGTGTGACTGCATTGTAGCTATCCCTTACATGTGAGTACAGGTGTTCCGGGCTGTGTGACTGCATTGTATCTATCCCTTACATGTGAGTACAGGTGTTCCGGGCTGTGTGACTGCATTGTATCTATCCCTTACATGTGAGTGCAGGTGTTCCGGGCTGTGTGACTGCATTGTATCTATCCCTTACATGTGAGTGCAGGTGTTCCGGGCTGTGTGACTGCATTGTATCTATACCTTACATGTGAGTACAGGTGTTCCGGGCTGTGTGACTGCATTGTATCTGTCCCTTACATGTGAGTACGGGTGTTACGGGCTGTGTGACTGCATTGTATCTGTCCCTTACATGTGAGTGCAGGTGTTCCGGGCTGTGTGACTGCATTGTATCTATCCCTTACATGTGAGTGCAGGTGTTCCGGGCTGTGTGACTGCATTGTATCTATCCCTTACATGTGAGTGCAGGTGTTCCGGGCTGTGTGACTGCATTGTATCTATCCCTTACATGTGAGTGCAGGTGTTCCGGGCTGTGTGACTGCATTGTATCTATCCCTTACATGTGAGTACAGGTGTTCCGGGCTGTGTGACTGCATTGTATCTGTCCCTTACATGTGAGTACAGGTGTTCCGGGCTGTGTGACTGCATTGTATCTGTCCCTTACATGTGACTGCAGGTGTTCCGGGCTGTGTGACTGCATTGTATCTATCCCTTACATGTGAGTACAGGTGTTCCGGGCTGTGTGACTGCATTGTATCTGTCCCTTACATGTGACTGCAGGTGTTCCGGGCTGTGTGACTGCATTGTATCTATCCCTTACATGTGAGTGCAGGTGTTCCGGGCTGTGTGACTGCATTGTATCTATCCCTTACATGTGAGTGCAGGTGTTCCGGGCTGTGTGACTGCATTGTATCTATCCCTTACATGTGAGTGCAGGTGTTCTGGCTGTGTGACTGCATTGTATCTATCTCTTACATGTGAGTGCAGGTGTTCCGCGCTGTGTGACTGCATTGTACCTATCCCTTACATGTGAGTACAGGTGTTCCGGGCTGTGTGACTGCATTGTATCTATCCCTTACATGTGAGTACAGGTGTTCCGGGCTGTGTGACTGCATTGTATCTATCCCTTACATGTGAGTACAGGTGTTCCCGGCTGTGTGACTGCATTGTATCTATCCCTTACATGTGAGTGCAGGTGTTCCGGGCTGTGTGACTGCATTGTATCTGTCCCTTACATGTGAGTACAGGTGTTCCCGGCTGTGTGACTGCATTGTATCTATCCCTTACATGTGAGTACAGGTGTTCCCGGCTGTGTGACTGCATTGTATCTATCCCTTACATGTGAGTGCAGGTGTTCCGGTCCGTGTGACTGCATTGTATCTATCTCTTACATGTGAGTGCAGGTATTCCGGGCTGTGTGACTGCATTGTATCTATCCCTTACATGTGAGTGCAGGTGTTCCGGGCTGTGTGACTGCATTGTATCTATCCCTTACATGTGAGTACAGGTGTTCCGGGCTGTGTGACTGCATTGTATCTATCCCTTACATGTGAGTGCAGGTGTTCCGGGCTGTGTGACTGCATTGTATCTGTCCCTTACATGTGAGTGCAGGTGTTCCGGGCTGTGTGACTGCATTGTATCTATCCCTTACATGTGAGTACAGGTGTTCCGGGCTGTGTGACTGCATTGTATCTATCCCTTACATGTGACTGCATTGTATCTATCCCTTACATGTGAGTACAGGTGTTCCGGGCTGTGTGACTGCATTGTATCTATCCCTTACATGTGAGTGCAGGTGTTCCGGGCAGTGTGACTGCATTGTATCTATCCCTTACATGTGAGTGCAGGTGTTCCGAGCTGTGTGACTGCATTGTATCTATCCCTTACATGTGAGTGCAGGTGTTCCGGGCTGTGTGACTGCATTGTATCTATCCCTTACATGTGAGTGCAGGTGTTCCGGGCTGTGTGACTGCATTGTATCTATCCCTTACATGTGAGTGCAGGTGTTCCGGTCTGTGTGACTGCATTGTATCTGTCCCTTACATGTGAGTACAGGTGTTCCGGTCTGTGTGACTGCATTGTATCTATCCCTTACATGTGAGTACAGGTGTTCCGGGCTGTGTGACTGCATTGTATCTGTCTCTTACATGTGAGTGCAGGTGTTCCGGGCTGTGTGACTGCATTGTATCTGTCTCTTACATGTGAGTGCAGGTGTTCCGGGCTGTGTGACTGCATTGTATCTGTCCCTTACATGTGAGTGCAGGTGTTCCGGTCTGTGTGACTGCATTGTATCTGTCTCTTACATGTGAGTGCAGGTGTTCCGGGCTGTGTGACTGCATTGTATCTGTCCCTTACATGTGAGTGCAGGTGTTCCGGGCTGTGTGACTGCATTGTATCTGTCCCTTACATGTGAGTGCAGGTGTTCCGGGCTGTGTGACTGCATTGTATCTATCCCTTACATGTGAGTACAGGTGTTCCGGTCTGTGTGACTGCATTGTATCTGTCCCTTACATGTGAGTACAGGTGTTCCGGGCTGTGTGACTGCATTGTATCTATCCCTTACATGTGAGTACAGGTGTTCCGGTCTGTGTGACTGCATTGTATCTGTCCCTTACATGTGAGTGCAGGTGTTCCGGGCTGTGTGACTGCATTGTATCTGTCCCTTACATGTGAGTGCAGGTGTTCCGGGCTGTGTGACTGCATTGTATCTGTCCCTTACATGTGAGTACAGGTGTTCCGGGCTGTGTGACTGCATTGTATCTGTCCCTTACATGTGAGTACAGGTGTTCCGGGCTGTGTGACTGCATTGTATCTATCCCTTACATGTGAGTGCAGGTGTTCCGGGCTGTGTGACTGCATTGTATCTATCCCTTACATGTGAGTGCAGGTGTTCCGGGCTGTGTGACTGCATTGTATCTATCCCTTACATGTGAGTGCAGGTGTTCCGGGCTGTGTGACTGCATTGTATCTGTCCCTTACATGTGAGTACAGGTGTTCCGGGCTGTGTGACTGCATTGTATCTATCCCTTACATGTGAGTGCAGGTGTTCCGGGCTGTGTGACTGCATTGTATCTATTCCTTACATGTGAGTGCAGGTGTTCCGGGCTGTGTGACTGCATTGTATCTATCCCTTACATGTGAGTGCAGGTGTGTGACTGCATTGTATCTATCCCTTACATGTGAGTGCAGGTGTTCCGGGCTGTGTGATTGCATTGTATCTGTCCCTTACATGTGAGTACAGGTGTTCCGGGCTGTGTGACTGCATTGTATCTATCCCTTACATGTGAGTGCAGGTGTTCCGGGCTGTGTGACTGCATTGTATCTGTCCCTTACATGTGAGTACAGGTGTTCCGGGCTGTGTGACTGCATTGTATCTGTCCCTTACATGTGAGTGCGGGTGTTCCGGGCTGTGTGACTGCATTGTATCTATCCCTTACATGTGAGTGCAGGTGTTCCTGGCTGTGTGACTGCATTGTATCTGTCCCTTACATGTGAGTACAGGTGTTCCGGGCTGTGTGACTGCATTGTATCTGTCCCTTACATGTGAGTGCAGGTGTGTGACTGCATTGTATCTATCCCTTACATGTGAGTGCGGGTGTTCCGGGCTGTGTGACTGCATTGTATCTATCCCTTACATGTGAGTACAGGTGTTCCGGGCTGTGTGACTGTATTGTATCTATCCCTTACATGTGAGTGCAGGTGTTCCGGGCTGTGTGACTGCATTGTATCTATCCCTTACATGTAAGTGCAGGTGTTCCGGGCTGTGTGACTGCATTGTATCTATCCCTTACATGTGAGTGCGGGTGTTCCGGGCTGTGTGACTGCATTGTATCTATCCCTTACATGTGAGTGCAGGTGTTCCGGGCTGTGTGACTGCATTGTATCTATCCCTTACATGTGAGTACAGGTGTTCCCGGCTGTGTGACTGCATTGTATCTATCCCTTACATGTGAGTACAGGTGTTCCGGGCTGTGTGACTGCATTGTATCTATCCCTTACATGTGAGTGCAGGTGTTCCGGGCTGTGTGACTGCATTGTATCTGTCCCTTACATGTGAGTGCAGGTGTTCCGGGCTGTGTGACTGCATTGTATCTATCCCTTACATGTGAGTACAGGTGTTCCGGGCTGTGTGACTGCATTCTATCTATCCCTTACATGTGACTGCATTGTATCTATCCCTTACATGTGAGTGCAGGTGTTCCGGGCTGTGTGACTGCAGGTGTTCCGGGCTTTGTGACTGCATTGTATCTGTCCCTTACATGTGAGTGCAGGTGTTCCGGGCTGTGTGACTGCATTGTATCTGTCCCTTACATGTGAGTGCAGGTGTTCCGGGCTGTGTGACTGCATTGTATCTATCCCTTACATGTGAGTGCAGGTGTTCCGGGCTGTGTGACTGCATTGTATCTGTCCCTTACATGTGAGTGCAGGTGTCCCGGGCTGTGTGACTGCATTGTATCTATCCCTTACATGTGAGTGCAGGTGTTCCGGGCTGTGTGACTGCATTGTATCTGTCCCTTACATGTGAGTGCAGGTGTTCCGGGCTGTGTGACTGCATTGTATCTGTCCCTTACATGTGAGTGCAGGTGTTCCGGGCTGTGTGACTGCATTGTATCTGTCCCTTACATGTGAGTGCAGGTGTTCCGGGCTGTGTGACTGCATTGTATCTGTCCCTTACATGTGAGTGCAGGTGTTCCAGGCTGTGTGACTGCATTGCATCTGCCCCTTACACGTGAGTGCAGGTGTTCCGGGCTGTGTGACTGCATTGTATCTGTCCCTTACATGTGAGTACAGGTGTTCCGGGCTGTGTGACTGCATTGTATCTATCCCTTACATGTGAGTGCAGGTGTTCCGGGCTGTGTGACTGCATTGTATCTATTCCTTACATGTGAGTGCAGGTGTTCCGGGCTGTGTGACTGCATTGTATCTATCCCTTACATGTGAGTGCAGGTGTGTGACTGCATTGTATCTATCCCTTATATGTGAGTGCAGGTGTTCCGGGCTGTGTGATTGCATTGTATCTGTCCCTTACATGTGAGTACAGGTGTTCCGGGCTGTGTGACTGCATTGTATCTATCCCTTACATGTGAGTGCAGGTGTTCCGGGCTGTGTGACTGCATTGTATCTGTCCCTTACATGTGAGTACAGGTGTTCCGGGCTGTGTGACTGCATTGTATCTGTCCCTTACATGTGAGTGCGGGTGTTCCGGGCTGTGTGACTGCATTGTATCTATCCCTTACATGTGAGTGCAGGTGTTCCTGGCTGTGTGACTGCATTGTATCTGTCCCTTACATGTGAGTACAGGTGTTCCGGGCTGTGTGACTGCATTGTATCTGTCCCTTACATGTGAGTGCAGGTGTGTGACTGCATTGTATCTATCCCTTACATGTGAGTGCGGGTGTTCCGGGCTGTGTGACTGCATTGTATCTATCCCTTACATGTGAGTACAGGTGTTCCGGGCTGTGTGACTGTATTGTATCTATCCCTTACATGTGAGTGCAGGTGTTCCGGGCTGTGTGACTGCATTGTATCTATCCCTTACATGTAAGTGCAGGTGTTCCGGGCTGTGTGACTGCATTGTATCTATCCCTTACATGTGAGTGCGGGTGTTCCGGGCTGTGTGACTGCATTGTATCTATCCCTTACATGTGAGTGCAGGTGTTCCGGGCTGTGTGACTGCATTGTATCTATCCCTTACATGTGAGTACAGGTGTTCCCGGCTGTGTGACTGCATTGTATCTATCCCTTACATGTGAGTACAGGTGTTCCGGGCTGTGTGACTGCATTGTATCTATCCCTTACATGTGAGTGCAGGTGTTCCGGGCTGTGTGACTGCATTGTATCTGTCCCTTACATGTGAGTGCAGGTGTTCCGGGCTGTGTGACTGCATTGTATCTATCCCTTACATGTGAGTACAGGTGTTCCGGGCTGTGTGACTGCATTGTATCTATCCCTTACATGTGACTGCATTGTATCTATCCCTTACATGTGAGTGCAGGTGTTCCGGGCTGTGTGACTGCAGGTGTTCCGGGCTTTGTGACTGCATTGTATCTGTCCCTTACATGTGAGTGCAGGTGTTCCGGGCTGTGTGACTGCATTGTATCTGTCCCTTACATGTGAGTGCAGGTGTTCCGGGCTGTGTGACTGCATTGTATCTATCCCTTACATGTGAGTGCAGGTGTTCCGGGCTGTGTGACTGCATTGTATCTGTCCCTTACATGTGAGTGCAGGTGTCCCGGGCTGTGTGACTGCATTGTATCTATCCCTTACATGTGAGTGCAGGTGTTCCGGGCTGTGTGACTGCATTGTATCTGTCCCTTACATGTGAGTGCAGGTGTTCCGGGCTGTGTGACTGCATTGTATCTGTCCCTTACATGTGAGTGCAGGTGTTCCGGGCTGTGTGACTGCATTGTATCTGTCCCTTACATGTGAGTGCAGGTGTTCCAGGCTGTGTGACTGCATTGCATCTGCCCCTTACACGTGAGTACAGGTGTTCCGGGCTGTGTGACTGCATTGTATCTATCCCTTACATGTGACTGCATTGTATCTATCCCTTACATGTGAGTGCAGGTGTTCCGGTCCGTGTGACTGCATTGTATCTATCCCTTACATGTGAGTGCAGGTGTTCCGGGCTGTGTGACTGCATTGTATCTGTCCCTTACATGTGAGTGCAGGTGTTCCGGGCTGTGTGACTGCATTGTATCTGTCCCTTACATGTGAGTGCAGGTGTTCCGGGCTGTGTGACTGCATTGTATCTATCCCTTACATGTGAGTGCAGGTGTTCCGGGCTGTGTGACTGCATTGTATCTATCCCTTACATGTGAGTGCAGGTGTTCCGGACTGTGTGACTGCATTGTATCTGTCCCTTACATGTGAGTGCAGGTGTTCCGGGCTGTGTGACTGCATTGTATCTATCTCTTACATGTGAGTGCAGGTGTTCCGGGCTGTGTGACTGCATTGTATCTATCCCTTACATGTGAGTGCAGGTGTTCCGGGCTGTGTGACTGCATTGTATCTGTCCCTTACATGTGAGTGCAGGTGTTCCGGGCTGTGTAACTGCATTGTATCTGTCCCTTACATGTGAGTACAGGTGTTCCGGGCTGTGTGACTGCATTGTATCTGTCCCTTACATGTGAGTACAGGTGTTCCGGGCTGTGTGACTGCATTGTATCTGTCCCTTACATGTGAGTGCAGGTGTTCCGGGCTGTGTGACTGCATTGTATCTGTCCCTTACATGTGAGTGCAGGTGTTCCGGGCTGTGTAACTGCATTGTATCTGTCCCTTACATGTGAGTACAGGTGTTCCGGGCTGTGTGACTGCATTGTATCTGTCCCTTACATGTGAGTACAGGTGTTCCGGGCTGTGTGACTGCATTGTATCTATCCCTTACATGTGAGTACAGGTGTTCCGGACTGTGTGTCTGCATTGTATCTATCCCTTACATGTGAGTGCAGGTGTTCCGGTCCGTGTGACTGCATTGTATCTATCCCTTACATGTGAGTGCAGGTGTTCCGGGCTGTGTGACTGCATTGTATCTGTCCCTTACATGTGAGTGCAGGTGTTCCGGGCTGTGTGACTGCATTGTATCTATCCCTTACATGTGAGTGCAGGTGTTCCGGGCTGTGTGACTGCATTGTAGCTATCCCTTACATGTGAGTACAGGTGTTCCGGGCTGTGTGACTGCATTGTATCTGTCCCTTACATGTGAGTGCAGGTGTTCCGGGCTGTGTGACTGCATTGTATCTATCCCTTACATGTGAGTGCAGGTGTTCCGGGCTGTGTGACTGCATTGTATCTATCCCTTACATGTGAGTGCAGGTGTTCCGGGCTGTGTGACTGCATTGTATCTATCCCTTACATGTGAGTACAGGTGTTCCGGGCTGTGTGACTGCATTGTATCTATCCCTTACATGTGAGTACAGGTGTTCCGGGCTGTGTGACTGCATTGTATCTGTCCCTTACATGTGAGTACAGGTGTTCCGGGCTGTGTGACTGCATTGTATCTGTCCCTTACATGTGAGTGCAGGTGTTCTGGCTGTGTGACTGCATTGTATCTATCTCTTACATGTGAGTGCAGGTGTTCCGGGCTGTGTGACTGCATTGTATCTATCTCTTACATGTGAGTGCAGGTGTTCCGGGCTGTGTGACTGCATTGTATCTATCCCTTACATGTGAGTGCAGGTGTTCCGGGCTGTGTGACTGCATTGTATCTATCCATTACATGTGAGTGCAGGTGTTCCGGGCTGTGTGACTGCATTGTATCTATCCCTTACATGTGAGTGCAGGTGTTCCGGGCTGTGTGACTGCATTGTATCTATCCCTTACATGTGAGTGCAGGTGTTCCGGGCCGTGTGACTGCATTGTATCTATCCATTACATGTGTGTACAGGTGTTCCGGGCTGTGTGACTGCATTTTATCTGTCCCTTACATGTGAGTGCAGGTGTTCCGGTCCGTGTGACTGCATTGTATCTATCCCTTACATGTGAGTGCAGGTGTTCCGGGCTGTGTGACTGCATTGTATCTATCCCTTACATGTGAGTGCAGGTGTTCCGGGCTGTGTGACTGCATTGTATCTATCCCTTACATGTGTGTACAGGTGTTCCGGGCTGTGTGACTGCATTTTATCTGTCCCTTACATGTGAGTGCAGGTGTTCCGGTCCGTGTGACTGCATTGTATCTATCCCTTACATGTGAGTGCAGGTGTTCCGGGCTGTGTGACTGCATTGTATCTGTCCCTTACATGTGAGTGCAGGTGTTCCGGGCTGTGTGACTGCATTGTATCTATCCCTTACATGTGAGTGCAGGTGTTCCGGGCTGTGTGACTGCATTGTATCTATCCCTTACATGTGAGTGCAGGTGTTCCGGGCTGTGTGACTGCATTGTATCTATCCCTTACATGTGAGTGCAGGTGTGTGACTGCATTGTATCTATCCCTTACATGTGAGTGCAGGTGTTCCGGGCTGTGTGATTGCATTGTATCTGTCCCTTACATGTGAGTACAGGTGTTCCGGGCTGTGTGACTGCATTGTATCTATCCCTTACATGTGAGTGCAGGTGTTCCGGGCTGTGTGACTGCATTGTATCTGTCCCTTACATGTGAGTACAGGTGTTCCGGGCTGTGTGACTGCATTGTATCTGTCCCTTACATGTGAGTGCGGGTGTTCCGGGCTGTGTGACTGCATTGTATCTATCCCTTACATGTGAGTGCAGGTGTTCCTGGCTGTGTGACTGCATTGTATCTGTCCCTTACATGTGAGTACAGGTGTTCCGGGCTGTGTGACTGCATTGTATCTGTCCCTTACATGTGAGTGCAGGTGTGTGACTGCATTGTATCTATCCCTTACATGTGAGTGCGGGTGTTCCGGGCTGTGTGACTGCATTGTATCTATCCCTTACATGTGAGTGCAGGTGTTCCGGGCTGTGTGACTGCATTGTATCTATCCCTTACATGTGAGTGCAGGTGTTCCGGGCTGTGTGACTGCATTGTATCTATCCCTTACATGTAAGTGCAGGTGTTCCGGGCTGTGTGACTGCATTGTATCTATCCCTTACATGTGAGTGCGGGTGTTCCGGGCTGTGTGACTGCATTGTATCTATCCCTTACATGTGAGTGCGGGTGTTCCGGGCTGTGTGACTGCATTGTATCTATCCCTTACATGTGAGTGCGGGTGTTCCGGGCTGTGTGACTGCATTGTATCTATCCCTTACATGTGAGTGCAGGTGTTCCGGGCTGTGTGACTGCATTGTATCTATCCCTTACATGTGAGTGCAGGTGTTCCGGGTTGTGTGACTGCATTGTATCTATCCCTTACATGTGAGTGCAGGTGTTCCGGGCTGTGTGACTGCATTGTATCTGTCCCTTACATGTGAGTACAGGTGTTCCGGGCTGTGTGACTGCATTGTATCTGTCCCTTACATGTGAGTGCAGGTGTTCCGGGCTGTGTGACTGCATTGTATCTGTCCCTTACATGTGAGTACAGGTGTTCCCGGCTGTGTGACTGCATTGTATCTGTCTCTTACATGTGAGTACGGGTGTTCCGGGCTGTGTGACTGCATTGTATCTATCCCTTACATGTGAGTGCGGGTGTTCCGGGCTGTGTGACTGCATTGTATCTATCCCTTACATGTGAGTGCAGGTGTTCCGGGCTGTGTGACTGCATTGTATCTATCCCTTACATGTGAGTGCAGGTGTTCCGGGTTGTGTGACTGCATTGTATCTATCCCTTACATGTGAGTGCAGGTGTTCCGGGCTGTGTGACTGCATTGTATCTATCCCTTACATGTGAGTGCGGGTGTTCCGGGCTGTGTGACTGCATTGTATCTATCCCTTACATGTGAGTGCGGGTGTTCCGGGCTGTGTGACTGCATTGTATCTATCCCTTACATGTGAGTGCAGGTGTTCCGGGCTGTGTGACTGCATTGTATCTATCCCTTACATGTGAGTGCAGGTGTTCCGGGTTGTGTGACTGCATTGTATCTATCCCTTACATGTGAGTGCAGGTGTTCCGGGCTGTGTGACTGCATTGTATCTGTCCCTTACATGTGAGTACAGGTGTTCCGGGCTGTGTGACTGCATTGTATCTGTCCCTTACATGTGAGTGCAGGTGTTCCGGGCTGTGTGACTGCATTGTATCTGTCCCTTACATGTGAGTACAGGTGTTCCGGGCTGTGTGACTGCATTGTATCTAACCCTTACATGTGAGTGCAGGTGTTCCGGGCTGTGTGACTGCACTGTATCTATCCCTTACATGTGAGTACAGGTGTTCCGGTCTGTGTGACTGCATTGTATCTATCCCATACATGTGAGTGCAGGTGTTCCGGGCTGTGTGTGACTGCATTGTATCTATCCCTTACATGTGAGTGCAGGTGTTCCGGGCTGTGTGACTGCATTGTATCTATCCCTTACATGTGAGTGCAGGTGTTCCGGGCTGTGTGACTGCATTGTATCTATCCCTTACATGTGAGTGCAGGTGTCCCGGGCTGTGTGACTGCATTGTATCTATCCCTTACATGTGAGTGCAGGTGTTCCGGGCTGTGTGACTGCATTGTATCTATCCCTTACATGTGAGTGCAGGTGTTCCGGGCTGTGTGACTGCAGGTGTTCCGGGCTTTGTGACTGCATTGTATCTATCCCTTACATGTGAGTGCAGGTGTTCCGGGCTGTGTGACTGCATTGTATCTGTCCCTTACATGTGAGTGCAGGTGTTCCAGGCTGTGTGACTGCATTGCATCTGCCCCTTACACGTGAGTACAGGTGTTCCGGGCTGTGTGACTGCATTGTATCTATCCCTTACATGTGAGTACAGGTGTTCCGGGCGGTGTGACTGCATTGTATCTATCCCTTACATGTGAGTGCAGGTGTTCCGGGCTGTGTGACTGCATTGTATCTATCCCTTACATGTGAGTGCAGGTGTTCCGGGCTGTGTGACTGCATTGTATCTGTCCCTTACATGTGAGTGCAGGTGTTACGGGCTGTGTGACTGCATTGTATCTGTCCCTTACATGTGAGTGCAGGTGTTCCGGGCTGTGTGACTGCATTGTATCTGTCCCTTACATGTGAGTGCAGGTGTTCCGGGCTGTGTGACTGCATTGTATCTATCCCTTACATGTGAGTACAGGTGTTCCGGGCTGTGTGACTGCATTGTATCTGTCCCTTACATGTGAGTGCCAGTGTTCCGGGCTGTGTGACTGCATTGTATCTGTCCCTTACATGTGAGTGCAGGTGTTCCGGGCTGTGTGACTGCATTGTATCTATCCCTTACATGTGAGTACAGGTGTTCCGGGCTGTGTGACTGCATTGTATCTATCCCTTACATGTGAGTGCGGGTGTTCCGGGCTGTGTGACTGCATTGTATCTATCCCTTACATGTGAGTGCGGGTGTTCCGGGCTGTGTGACTGCATTGTATCTACCCTTACATGTGAGTGCAGGTGTTCCGGGCTGTGTGACTGCATTGTATCTATCCCTTACATGTGAGTGCAGGTGTTCCAGGCTGTGTGACTGCATTGCATCTGCCCCTTACACGTGAGTACAGGTGTTCCGGTCTGTGTGACTGCATTGTATCTATCCCTTACATGTGAGTGCAGGTGTTCTGGGCTGTGTGACTGCATTGTATCTATCCCTTACATGTGAGTGCAGGTGTTCTGGCTGTGTGACTGCATTGTATCTGTCCCTTACATGTGAGTACAGGTGTTCCGGGCTGTGTGACTGCATTGTATCTATCCCTTACATGTGAGTGCAGGTGTTACGGGCTGTGTGACTGCATTGTATCTGTCCCTTACATGTGAGTGCAGGTGTTCCGGGCTGTGTGACTGCATTGTATCTGTCCCTTACATGTGAGTGCAGGTGTTCCGGGCTGTGTGACTGCATTGTATCTGTCCTTTACATGTGAGTACAGGTGTTCCGGGCTGTGTGACTGCATTGTATCTATCCCTTACATGTGAGTGCAGGTGTTCCGGGCTGTGTGACTGCATTGTATCTATCCCTTACATGTGAGTGCAGGTGTTCCGGGCTGTGTGACTGCATTGTATCTATCCCTTACATGTGAGTGCAGGTGTTCCGGGCTGTGTGACTGCATTGTATCTATCCCTTACATGTGAGTACAGGTGTTCCGGGCTGTGTGACTGCATTGTATCTATCCCTTACATGTGAGTGCAGGTGTTCCGGGCTGTGTGACTGCATTGTATCTATCCCTTACATGTGAGTGCAGGTGTTCCGGGCTGTGTGACTGCATTGTATCTATCCCTTACATGTGAGTGCAGGTGTTCTGGCTGTGTGACTGCATTGTATCTATCTCTTACATGTGAGTGCAGGTGTTCTGGCTGTGTGACTGCATTGTATCTGTCCCTTACATGTGAGTACAGGTGTTCCGGGCTGTGTGACTGCATTGTATCTATCCCTTACATGTGAGTACAGGTGTTCCGGGCTGTGTGACTGCATTGTATCTATCCCTTACATGTGAGTACAGGTGTTCCGGGCTGTGTGACTGCATTGTATCTATCCCTTACATGTGAGTGCAGGTATTCCGGGCTGTGTGACTGCATTGTATCTGTCCCTTACATGTGAGTGCAGGTGTTCCGGGCTGTGTGACTGCATTGTATCTATCCCTTACATGTGAGTGCAGGTGTTCCGGGCTGTGTGACTGCATTGTATCTATCCCTTACATGTGAGTGCAGGTGTTCCGGGCTGTGTGACTGCATTGTATCTGTCCCTTACATGTGAGTGCAGGTGTTCCGGGCTGTGTGACTGCATTGTATCTATCCCTTACATGTGAGTGCAGGTGTTCCGGGCTGTGTGACTGCATTGTATCTATCCCTTACATGTGAGTACAGGTGTTCCGGGCTGTGTGACTGCATTGTATCTATCCCTTACATGTGAGTGCAGGTGTTCCGGGCTGTGTGACTGCATTGTATCTATCCCTTACATGTGAGTGCAGGTGTTCCGGTCCGTTTGACTGCATTGTATCTATCCCTTACATGTGAGTGCAGGTGTTCCGGGCTGTGTGACTGCATTGTATCTGTCCCTTACATGTGAGTACAGGTGTTCCGGGCTGTGTGACTGCATTGTATCTATCCCTTACATGTGAGTGCAGGTGTTCCGGGCTGTGTGACTGCATTGTATCTGTCCCTTATATGTGAGTACAGGTGTTCCGGGCTGTGTGACTGCATTGTATCTACCCCTTACATGTGAGTGCAGGTGTTCCGGTCCGTGTGACTGCATTGTATCTATCCCTTACATGTGAGTGCAGGTGTTCCGGGCTGTGTGACTGCATTGTATCTGTCCCTTACATGTGAGTGCAGGTGTTCCGGGCTGTGTGACTGCATTGTATCTGTCCCTTACATGTGAGTACAGGTGTTCCGGGCTGTGTGACTGCATTGTATCTATCCCTTACATGTGAGTGCAGGTGTTCCGGGCTGTGTGACTGCATTGTATCTGTCCCTTATATGTGAGTACAGGTGTTCCGGGCTGTGTGACTGCATTGTATCTACCCCTTACATGTGAGTACAGGTGTTCCGGGCTGTGTGACTGCATTGTATCTATCCCTTATATGTGAGTACAGGTGTTCCGGGCTGTGTGACTGCATTGTATCTACCCCTTACATGTGAGTACAGGTGTTCCGGGCTGTGTGACTGCATTGTATCTATCCCTTACATGTGAGTACAGGTGTTCCGGGCTGTGTGACTGCATTGTATCTATCCCTTACATGTGAGTACAGGTGTTCCGAGCTGTGTGACTGCATTGTATCTATCCCTTACATGTGAGTACAGGTGTTCCGGGCTGTGTGACTGCATTGTATCTATCCCTTACATGTGAGTACAGGTGTTCCGGGCTGTGTGACTGCATTGTATCTGTCCCTTACATGTGAGTACAGGTGTTCCGGGCTGTGTGACTGCATTGTATCTATCCCTTACATGTGAGTGCAGGTGTTCCGGTCCGTGTGACTGCATTGTATCTATCCCTTACATGTGAGTGCAGGTGTTCCGGACTGTGTGTCTGCATTGTATCTATCCCTTACATGTGAGTGCAGGTGTTCCGGTCCGTGTGACTGCATTGTATCTATCCCTTACATGTGAGTGCAGGTGTTCCGGGCTGTGTGACTGCATTGTATCTATCCCTTACATGTGAGTGCAGGTGTTCCGGGCTGTGTGACTGCATTGTATCTATCCATTACATGTGAGTGCAGGTGTTCCGGGCTGTGTGACTGCATTGTATCTGTCTCTTACATGTGAGTGCAGGTGTTCCGGGCTGTGTGACTGCATTGTATCTGTCCCTTACATGTGAGTGCAGGTGTTCCGGGCTGTGTGACTGCATTGTATCTATCCCTTACATGTGAGTGCAGGTGTTCCGGGCTGTGTGACTGCATTGTATCTGTCCCTTACATGTGAGTGCAGGTGTTCCGGGCTGTGTGACTGCATTGTATCTGTCCCTTACATGTGAGTGCAGGTGTTCCGGGCTGTGTGACTGCATTGTATCTATCCCTTACATGTGAGTGCAGGTGTTCCGGACTGTGTGTCTGCATTGTATCTATCCCTTACATGTGAGTGCAGGTGTTCCGGTCCGTGTGACTGCATTGTATCTATCCCTTACATGTGAGTGCAGGTGTTCCGGGCTGTGTGACTGCATTGTATCTGTCCCTTACATGTGAGTGCAGGTGTTCCGGGCTGTGTGACTGCATTGTATCTGTCCCTTACATGTGAGTGCAGGTGTTCCGGGCTGTGTGACTGCATTGTATCTATCCCTTACATGTGAGTGCAGGTGTTCCGGGCTGTGTGACTGCATTGTATCTATCCCTTACATGTGAGTGCAGGTGTTCCGGACTGTGTGACTGCATTGTATCTGTCCCTTACATGTGAGTGCAGGTGTTCCGGGCTGTGTGACTGCATTGTATCTATCTCTTACATGTGAGTGCAGGTGTTCCGGGCTGTGTGACTGCATTGTATCTATCCCTTACATGTGAGTGCAGGTGTTCCGGGCTGTGTGACTGCATTGTATCTGTCCCTTACATGTGAGTACAGGTGTTCCGGGCTGTGTGACTGCATTGTATCTATCCCTTACATGTGAGTACAGGTGTTCCGGACTGTGTGTCTGCATTGTATCTATCCCTTACATGTGAGTGCAGGTGTTCCGGTCCGTGTGACTGCATTGTATCTATCCCTTACATGTGAGTGCAGGTGTTCCGGGCTGTGTGACTGCATTGTATCTGTCCCTTACATGTGAGTGCAGGTGTTCCGGGCTGTGTGACTGCATTGTATCTATCCCTTACATGTGAGTGCAGGTGTTCCGGGCTGTGTGACTGCATTGTAGCTATCCCTTACATGTGAGTACAGGTGTTCCGGGCTGTGTGACTGCATTGTATCTGTCCCTTACATGTGAGTGCAGGTGTTCCGGGCTGTGTGACTGCATTGTATCTGTCCCTTACATGTGAGTGCAGGTGTTACGGGCTGTGTGACTGCATTGTATCTATCCCTTACATGTGAGTGCAGGTGTTCCGGGCTGTGTGACTGCATTGTATCTATCCCTTACATGTGAGTACAGGTGTTCCGGGCTGTGTGACTGCATTGTATCTATCCCTTACATGTGAGTACAGGTGTTCCGGGCTGTGTGACTGCATTGTATCTGTCCCTTACATGTGAGTACAGGTGTTCCGGGCTGTGTGACTGCATTGTATCTGTCCCTTACATGTGAGTGCAGGTGTTCTGGCTGTGTGACTGCATTGTATCTATCTCTTACATGTGAGTGCAGGTGTTCCGGGCTGTGTGACTGCATTGTATCTATCTCTTACATGTGAGTGCAGGTGTTCCGGGCTGTGTGACTGCATTGTATCTATCCCTTACATGTGAGTGCAGGTGTTCCGGGCTGTGTGACTGCATTGTATCTGTCCCTTACATGTGACTGCAGGTGTTCCGGGCTGTGTGACTGCATTGTATCTATCCCTTACATGTGAGTGCAGGTGTTCCGGGCTGTGTGACTGCATTGTATCTATCTCTTACATGTGAGTGCAGGTGTTCCGGGCTGTGTGACTGCATTGTATCTATCCATTACATGTGTGTACAGGTGTTCCGGGCTGTGTGACTGCATTGTATCTATCCCTTACATGTGAGTGCAGGTGTTCCGGGCTGTGTGACTGCATTGTATCTATCCCTTACATGTGAGTGCAGGTGTTCCGGGCTGTGTGACTGCATTGTATCTATCCCTTACATGTGAGTGCAGGTGTTCCGGGCTGTGTGACTGCATTGTATCTATCCCTTACATGTGAGTGCAGGTGTTCCGGGCTGTGTGACTGCATTGTATCTGTCCCTTACATGTGAGTGCAGGTGTTCCTGGCTGTGTGACTGCATTGTATCTATCCCTTACATGTGAGTGCAGGTGTTCCGGGCTGTGTGACTGCATTGTATCTGTCCCTTACATGTGAGTACAGGTGTTCCGGGCTGTGTGACTGCATTGTATCTATCCCTTACATGTGAGTGCAGGTGTTCCGGGCTGTGTGACTGCATTGTATCTGTCCCTTATATGTGAGTGCAGGTGTTCCGGGCTGTGTGACTGCATTGTATCTACCCCTTACATGTGAGTGCAGGTGTTCCGGTCCGTGTGACTGCATTGTATCTATCCCTTACATGTGAGTGCAGGTGTTCCGGGCTGTGTGACTGCATTGTATCTATCCCTTACATGTGAGTGCAGGTGTTCCGGGCTGTGTGACTGCATTGTATCTGTCCCTTACATGTGAGTGCAGGTGTTCCGGGCTGTGTGACTGCATTGTATCTGTCCCTTACATGTGAGTACAGGTGTTCCGGGCTGTGTGACTGCATTGTATCTATCCCTTACATGTGAGTGCAGGTGTTCCGGGCTGTGTGACTGCATTGTATCTGTCCCTTATATGTGAGTACAGGTGTTCCGGGCTGTGTGACTGCATTGTATCTACCCCTTACATGTGAGTACAGGTGTTCCGGGCTGTGTGACTGCATTGTATCTATCCCTTATATGTGAGTACAGGTGTTCCGGGCTGTGTGACTGCATTGTATCTACCCCTTACATGTGAGTACAGGTGTTCCGGGCTGTGTGACTGCATTGTATCTATCCCTTACATGTGAGTACAGGTGTTCCGGGCTGTGTGACTGCATTGTATCTATCCCTTACATGTGAGTACAGGTGTTCCGAGCTGTGTGACTGCATTGTATCTATCCCTTACATGTGAGTACAGGTGTTCCGGGCTGTGTGACTGCATTGTATCTATCCCTTACATGTGAGTACAGGTGTTCCGGGCTGTGTGACTGCATTGTATCTGTCCCTTACATGTGAGTACAGGTGTTCCGGGCTGTGTGACTGCATTGTATCTATCCCTTACATGTGAGTGCAGGTGTTCCGGTCCGTGTGACTGCATTGTATCTATCCCTTACATGTGAGTGCAGGTGTTCCGGACTGTGTGTCTGCATTGTATCTATCCCTTACATGTGAGTGCAGGTGTTCCGGTCCGTGTGACTGCATTGTATCTATCCCTTACATGTGAGTGCAGGTGTTCCGGGCTGTGTGACTGCATTGTATCTATCCCTTACATGTGAGTGCAGGTGTTCCGGGCTGTGTGACTGCATTGTATCTATCCCTTACATGTGAGTGCAGGTGTTCCGGGCTGTGTGACTGCATTGTATCTGTCTCTTACATGTGAGTGCAGGTGTTCCGGGCTGTGTGACTGCATTGTATCTGTCCCTTACATGTGAGTGCAGGTGTTCCGGGCTGTGTGACTGCATTGTATCTATCCCTTACATGTGAGTGCAGGTGTTCCGGGCTGTGTGACTGCATTGTATCTGTCCCTTACATGTGAGTGCAGGTGTTCCGGGCTGTGTGACTGCATTGTATCTGTCCCTTACATGTGAGTGCAGGTGTTCCGGGCTGTGTGACTGCATTGTATCTATCCCTTACATGTGAGTGCAGGTGTTCCGGGCTGTGTGACTGCATTGTATCTGTCCCTTACATGTGAGTACGGGTGTTCCGGGCTGTGTGACTGCATTGTATATATCCCTTACATGTGAGTGCAGGTGTTCCGGGCTGTGTGACTGCATTGTATCTATCCCTTACATGTGAGTACAGGTGTTCCGGGCTGTGTGACTGCATTGTATCTATCCCTTACATGTGAGTGCAGGTGTTCCGGGCTGTGTGACTGCATTGTATCTGTCCCTTACATGTGAGTACAGGTGTTCCGGGCTGTGTGACTGCATTGTATCTGTCCCTTACATGTGAGTACGGGTGTTCCGGGCTGTGTGACTGCATTGTATATATCCCTTACATGTGAGTGCAGGTGTTCCGGGCTGTGTGACTGCATTGTATCTATCCCTTACATGTGAGTACAGGTGTTCCGGGCTGTGTGACTGCATTGTATCTATCCCTTACATGTGAGTGCGGGTGTTCCGGGCTGTGTGACTGCATTGTATCTGGCCCTTACATGTGAGTGCAGGTGTTCCGGGCTGTGTGACTGCATTGTATCTATCCCTTACATGTGAGTACGGGTGTTCCGGGCTGTGGTTCCTCACAATGACTGTGTGATGTGAAGGGCATCACATCTGCAGTTGCTAGAGCTGGACATTGTGTGTGCTTAGCTTCTGGTCTTCCAAAGTGTAAGAAAGAGGATAATGCACCTGTGCTGGTTCCATGTAAGGCCTGTGCGGCTGCATTATCTCCACAGGACCTTGTGCAGGAACATTTGTGATAAATGCTATGTGCCAAACCTACAACGGCTGCTCCAACCAGGCCCTGTGCAGGAACCACCCTGGGTGGCTTCTTTTGCACAGGTGGAGCGATTGGTGCCTCCTGCTTTGCTGCCTAATGTGGGGTTTCTGCAGCAATTGCCCCATGTATTGCATTCCCCGGGGTATCCTCCATGGATGAACTTATTGACCTACTCAGACCACACATCGGCCACCTCTCAGCAGTTGTTGCAGCAGACCGTCCTCAGATGAGTGTGGCACATAAGCGCTCTCCGTTATCCTTACAGTCTACACAGTGGTCAGACTCTGGAGTCCTCAGAGGAAGAGTTGGACACCTCTCTCTCTCTCTCTCTCTGTTATCCTTACAGTCTACACAGTGGTCAGACTCTGGAGTCCTCAGAGGAAGAGTTGGACACCTCTCTCTCTCTGTTATCCTTACAGTCTACACAGTGGTCAGACTCTGGAGTCCTCAGAGGAAGAGTTGGACACCTCTCTCTCTCTCTCTCTCTCTCTCTCTCTCTCTCTCTCTCTCTCTCTCTCTCTCTCTCTTATCCTTACAGTCTAGACAGTGGTCAGACTCTGGAGTCCTCAGAGGAAGAGTTGGACACCTCTCTCTCTCTGTTATCCTTACAGTCTACACAGTGGTCAGACTCTGGAGTCCTCAGAGGAAGAGTTGGACACCTCTCTCTCTCTCTCTCTCTCTCTCTCTCTCTCTCTCTCTCTCTCTCTCTCTCTCTCTCTCTCTCTCTCTCTCTCTCATCCTTACAGTCTACACAGTGGCCAGACTCTGGAGTCCTCAGAGGAAGAGTTGGACACCTCTCTCTCTCTCTGGCTCTTTGTCGGGTGAGGAGGATCATCTTTAAGCGTCAGAAGGTGGTTAAGGCTGAGTTCCCTCACTGAGTATCATACTGAACTCCTTCAGGAAGCTTGGAATGCTCCTAGTAAGAAGGTCCTGGTGCCTAAGAGCATCTCGTTACCCTTTACCACAAGGAGAGTGTGCTAAATGGGAAATTCCCCCTCGTGTGGATGTTCACGTGGCACGCCTGGTGCACTCCTCCACATTAATTGGGCTGATGCACTAGAGGACAGTCTGAAGTTAGATGGTTCCATAGACCACCTGTCTCTTATTGCTAACCTCAAGCAATCAGCCCGATATATAGAAGAGGCATCCTGGGATACGAGTCTGTTGGCTTCCAGGGCCTCGACTACTTCAGTGGTAGCTCGCTGTGTACTCTGGCTACACTCCTGGATGGCGGATTCAGAGTCTGAAAGGGCGTTGGAAGTTCTGCCTTTCGCTGGAAACATTCTGTTTGGTGCAGAATTGGATAATATTGTGTCTACACTGTCAGCTTCTAAATCTGCTTTTTTGCCGTCAGCATCTAACCCGAAGGCTGGGATGTCTTTCTTTTGGAATTTTCGGTTTCAAGGCAAAGTGAAAGGGCAGGCTTTTCCATGGTAGGTTGTCTCCAGCAAGGCAGCTAAGTCGCAGACTAAGTAAACCTGGATGGCCAGATTCCCCGAACCCCAAGCAGAGGGATAAGCCCTCCACCTGACAAGGCGGGCCTACTCCTGTGTGACCCCAGGGTGGCAGGCAGACTTCTGCGATTCGCAGTCTCATAGCTCCAGTCAACTATAGACGCCTGGGTGCGAGAAGTGGCCTCACGGGTATCCCCTCTCATTTGTGAGACCGCCACCCCAGCAGTTTTTTTGCACGACTCCTCCATTGGATCAAGGCGCAGCCATGGTGCTCCAAGGAGCTGTTAATTTTTTACTGAACGTAGGGGTTATTATCCCTGTTTTTCAAGAACAACAGAGGAAGGGTTTTCACTACCCCCTTTTCCTGATTCAGTAATCCAATGGGACCTATCGGCCTATCCTCAATCTGAAATCTCTTAACAAGTTTTTACGGGTGCCCAGATTCTGTATTTAAACAATACGGTCTATTGCTCTGATGTCAGAGCCAGGGGACTTTATGGTATCCCTGGATACTCAGGATGCCTACCTACATGTTCCTATAAAACCTACTCATCAGAGATTCCTCCGCTTTGCTGTTCTGCCACAGTATTACCAGTTTCAGGCACTACCCTTTGGGCTGGCTACGGCTCCATGGGTATTTACCAAGCTGATGGCGGTGATTGGTGCTCAGCTGCGTCGTCAAGGGATCAGTGTGCTCCCATATTTGGACGACTTGTTGCTCCTGGCACAATCTGAGGAAGTTTTGCACTGCTATCTTCAAATAACCATTGCCTTTCTACAGACCCACGGGTGGCTGATCAATTGGCAAAAGCCCTTCCTTGTCCCTTCACAACAGATGTTGCATCTAGGGGCTCTCCTGGATTTGTGGGAACAAAGGCTCTTCCTGCCAGTGGACAAAGTTACCAAACTGCAGTCAATGGTCCACAACTTACTGCACAATCTCCGGGTGTCCATACGTTCCGCAATGCAGGTTCTGGGGTCCTTGGTCTCCGCCTTCGATATGGTGGAGTATGCTCAGTTTCACTCCAGGCTCCTACAACATATGATCCTTTCCAGGTGGAACAGGCAGTATTGTTGGATCAGGGCTGAGAAGATGGTACTATCTCTGGAGGTACATCTGTCTCTCACCTGGTGGCTAGAGATGTCACACTTGGACAAAGGATGTCCTTTTATGGATTCTGGATTGGGTGGTCCTCACGTCTTTCCGGGTCGGTGGTCTCCAGACGAAAGTTGCTTGCCAATCAATGTCCTGGAACTTCGGGCAGTCTACAGAGCTTTCGTTCAGGCTCAGGATTTCCTCCAAGGTAGGCCTGTTCAGATTTGGTCCGACAATGCCACTGCAGTTGCCTATCTAAACCACCAAGGGGGCACTCACAGCCATCTGGCTATGGCAGTGGTGGAGCGCATGCTCCAGTGGGCCGAAACTCGCCTTCCGGCCATCTCAGCTGTGTTTCTGCCAGGAATCCTCAACTGGGGAGCAGACTTCCTCAGTCGGCAGGATGTCCACAGCGGCGAATGGTCTCTGCACCCTGAAGTGTTCCAGAACCTGGTAAACAGATGGGGTCTGCCGGATGTAGACCTGATGGACTCGCGTCACAATCACAAGGTCCAAATCTATAGATCCAGGACCAAAGATCCGCAGGCAGCTTTCGTGGACATTTTAGCAGTACGGTGGACCTTCCTTCAGAGATACCTGTTTTCTCCAGTATCGCTGTTACCCAGATTTCTTCGCAAGTTTAAACAAGAAGGAGGCCCCATTATACTGATTACTCTGTATGGCCCAGGCACCATTGGTTCGCCGATCTCCAAAATCTATCCATAGACATGCCATTCCTCCACAAGGACTCCAGGTCTCCTCAGCGGTACCAGGGGGTCTTAGTGAAAGAGGGGGGGGGTAAATTTATAAAGCTCTACTAAAGTGCTTGTTATTGTGACCCAGCTCAGTTTAACTTTGCTAAAGGGGCGCTGTGTGGCTGGCTCTGATTTCTGAGGACCCTGCCTACATATACTGTTTCACTTGGTGTGTGTGTGTGTGTGTGTGTGTGTATCCCTTTCACAATCATGTCCATGGACTGTGTCTCTTGTACTGCAGAATGTCTCTAATCCCCTGGGGACTTACTACCCTGCACCCACAATTGTGCTCCCTCTCCAGCTAGTGGGGCTGAACCCCGTGGTTGGCTTCCATTAAAGGGATGATTTCTAATATTTGCACTAAGCTATCTCATAATGAAAGGGAGACACAATTCTTAAGGCAGTCTATGGATGACCTGATCAACAAAGATTCAGCTCCCATACCTGTGTCTCAATCCCTCGCCATTTGCCTACAAAAGCGTACTCTGGCCCAACTCATGCAGGGTGACACTGATCCGGATCCGGATGATATGGATGCCAGTGGAGGGGTGTGCTGTCCTGGCACAGGGTATTCAGGCCCTCATAGAGGCGGTTAGAACTGTCTTACATATTCCTGTCAGGGCAGAGGAAGTAATTGAGGAATCTTACTTTAATACAAAAAAGAAATCCTCAGCTACTTTTCCGGCTTCAAAGGAGTTAAATGTCCTCTTTGAAGAAGCTTGGGTGAACCCTGACCAAAAATTTCAGATCCCAAAAAGGTTAATTTCCTCCTTCACCTTTACTTTGGAGGATAGAAAAAAAATGGGAAAACCCGCCGATAGTGGACGCATCTGTGTCCAGGATATCACGTAAGATAGTCTTACTGGTTCCCGGGGCGGTGTCCTTAAAGGATGCGGCTGACTGTAAGAGTGAGACCACTCTCAAATCTATATACTTGTCTGCTGGGGTAGCCCAGAGACCCAATATTGCTTGTGCATGAATCACTAGGGCAATTGCAAGATGGTCTGATAATCTAACCAGGGATGACATTAACTCCTACAGCACATCCAAGATGCTGCTAACTTTATGGTGGAGGCCATAAAAGAAATTGGTTTACTCAACGCATGCACCACTACCATGGTAGTGTCAGCACGCAGGAGCTTGTGGCTACGCTAGTGGACTGCGGATGCGGATTCCAGAAAAGGCGTGGAGAGCCTACCATTCACGGGCGAAGCTCTGTTTGGAGATGAACTAGATACTTGGATATCTAAGGCCACTGCGGGTAAGTCTACATACCTTCCTTCCGCAGTGACCCCTGCTAGCAGAACCTACTCTGCCCCGACTTTGCAGTCCTTTCGGACAGCTAAATTTAAAAACAAGTCCAAGGGTTCTTCTACAGCCTTCAGAGGCGGTAAAGGTAAACCCAGAAAAGCCGCAGCTGAAGGTTTTTAGGAAGAGACCTCTGGTTCTGCTTTCTCAAAGCCTTCAGCATGACGGTGGGCCACACTGCCTGGAAGACAGGCAGGTGGGAGCCAGCTTACGTTATTTCAGTCACATCCGGGCAACGTCATGCCTAGCTCCCTGGGTGAAAGATCTTATCACACAGGGATACAGACTGGAATTTCAAGAACTCACAGATTCTTCAAATCCGGCTTACCAGCTTCTCCACAAGCAAGTTTGGCCTTACAGGCAGCAATTCTAAAACTGGTACAGAATCAGGTGATTGTTCCAGTTCCACCTCAACTACAAAACAAGGGTTATTATTCCAACCTGTTTGTAGTACCGTAACCGGACGGTTCGGTAAGACCTATTTTAAACCTCGAGTCTCTGAACCCATACTTAAAGGTGCTCAAGGAAGGGGAATTCCTGGTGTCTCTGGACATCAAGGATGCATACCTTCATGTCCCAATTTGGCCGCCTCATCAGCTTTTCTCAGGTTTGCGTTACAGGACTACCACTACCAGTTACAGGACCTGCCATTTGGACTCTCCACAGCGCCACGGGTGTTCACGAAGGTGATGGCAGAGATGATGTTGCTCCTCCGCTTGCGGGGAGTGAACATAATACCATACCTGGATGATCTGCTTATCAAAGCACCATCCAGGGAGAAGTTGTTACACAGCATTGCCCTCTCAACGACGTTACTCCAGGATCACGGGTAGATTCTGAATCTGCAAAAATCTCACCTGGAACCAACACAGAGTCTTCCGTTCCTGGGTATGATACTGGATACAAAGGCACGGAGGGTATTCCTCCCAATGAAAAAGGCGTTGGTGATCCAGTCGATGGTACGGGATGTTCTAAGTCCGACCCGGATTTCAGTGCACCTGTGCATTCACCTCTTGGGAAAGATGGTGGCCTCTTACAAAACTCTACAATATGGAAGGTTTCACGCAAGGCCCTTCCAGCTGGATCTGTTGGACAAATGGTCCGGATCGCATCTCCACCAAGAGCCAGAATTTCTCTTCTCTGGTGTCTTCAGACTTCTCACCTAACCGAAGGCCGAAGGTTCAGGATTCAAAATTGGATTCTGCTACCCACAGATGCAAGCCTCAGGGGTTGGGGAGCAGTCACCCAAGGGGAACAGTTCCAAGGAAAATGGTCAAGTCAAGAATCTATTCTTCCGATCAACATTCTGGAACTCAGGGCCGAATACAACGCCCTTCTACAGGCATCCCATCTTCTTCAAGATCAGACCATGCAAGTTCAGTCGGACAATATGACATCAGTAGCGTACATAACCCGACAAGGCGGAATGAAGGGCAGAGCTGCAATCTCGGAGGTAAAAAGGATTCTCCCCTGTGCAGAAAGACACGCGGTGGCTTTGTCGGCAATCTTCATTTCGGGAGTGGACAACTGGGAAGCAGACTTCCTCAGCAGACACGACCTCCATCCAGGAGAATGGGGCCTTCACCCGCAGGTGTTCGAGTCTCTGGCACGTCGGTGGGGATTTCCCCAAATCGACATGATGGCCTCTCGTCTCAACAAGAAGCTCAATCGATATTATTCCAGGTCGAGAGACTCGTAAGCAGTGGCGGCGGACACTCTGGTGACTCCAGGGGTCTAACAGATGGTCTAGATGTTTCCACCACTTCCGTTAATCCCAAGGATTCTCAAAAGAATAAAGAGGGAAAAAGTTCAAGCAATTCTCATTGCTATGGACTGTCCAAGAAGGGCCTGTTACGCGGATCTATGGGAGTTGCTCCTGGAGGACCTGTGGCCTCTTCCTCTTCAAGAGGATCTTCTGCAACAGGGTCCGTTCGTCTATCAAGACTTACCGCGGCTACATTTGACAGCATGGATGTTGAACGTCAAATTTTAGCCCGGAAAGGGATTCCGGATAAGGTTATTCCAACCTTGATCCAAGCCAGAAAGGGATAACGTCTAAACATTACCACCGTATTTGGAAGAAATACGTCTCTTGGTGTGAGAACAGGAAAATTCCTGTGATGGAATTTTAAGCTGGGACTGTTTCTCCTTTTTCTGCAGGCAGGAGTGGATGTGGGCCTCTGTTTGGGCTCCTTGAAAGTCCAGATTCCGGCCTTGTCCATTTTCTTCCAGAAGCAATTGGTGTCTCTTTCTGAGTTTCAGACTTTTTGATGGGTGTTCTGCACATCCAAACACCCTTTGTGCCTCCTACGGCACCTTGGGATCTTAACGTGGTGTTGCAGTTCCTCCAATCGGATTGGTTTGAGCCTTTACAGGCATTGAAAGTAAAAATTCTTAAGTGGCAGCAGACAGTTTCACTGTTGGCCCTGGCTTCGGTCAGACGCGTGTCGGACCTGTCGGCATTGTCTCACAAGTGCCCCTACTTGATTTTTCATGAGGATCACACTGAGCTCAGAACTCGTCAGCCATTCCTTCCTAAGGTGGCGTCTGCGTTTCACATCAACCAACCTATTGTGGTTCCGGTGATTACCGACACCTCTGCTTCTTCAAAGTCCTTATATGTTGTGAGAGCTCTGAAAATGTATGTGAAGTGGACGGCTTGTCACAGGAAATCTGACTCGCTGTTTTTTTTCTATGATCTCAATAAAATTGGGTGCCCTGCTTCAAAGTAGTCTATTGCTCGCTGGATCAGGCTTACTATCCAGCATGCTAATTCTACGGCAGGCTTGTCGGTTCCGAAATCAGTTCAGGCTCACTCTACTCGGTCGGGTGTGGTATTGAAAGTCGACAGTAACTAGGTCGACAATGTCTAGGTCGACCACTATTGGTCGACAGTAACTAGGTCGACAGGGTCAAAAGGTCGACAGGGTCAAAAGGTCGACATGTTCTAGGTCGACATGTCAAAAGGTCGACATGAGTTTTTAATGTTATTTTGGTGTCGTTTTCTTCGTAGAGTGACCGGGAACCCCAATTTGTGCACCGCGTCCCCTCGCATGGCTCGCTTCGCTCGCCATGCTTCGGGCATGGTGCCTTCGCTTCGCTCGGCACAGATTACCGTTCCAATCGTAGTCCACGTGGATCGTTAAGTATGAAAAGGTTCAAAAAAAGAAAAAAATTGTGAAAAACTCATGTCGACCTGTCGACCTAGAACATGTCGACCTTTTGACCCTGTCGACCTTTTGACCCTGTCGACCTAGTTACTGTCGACCAATAGTGGTCGACCTAGACATTGTCGACCTAGTTACTGTCGACTTTCAGTCCGGATCCCACTCGGTCGGTGGGTTCTTGCTTGGCGGCTACCCAGGGTGTCTCGGCTTTACAGCTTTGCCGAGCGGCTACTTGGTCAGGGTCGAACACGTTTGCTAAGTTCTACAAGTTTGATACTTTGGCCGCTAAGGACCTTTTAGTTTGGTCAATTAGTTCTGCAGGAACTTCAGCACTCTCCCACCCATTTTCGGAGCTTTGGTAAATCCCCATGGTACTAAATGGACCCCAGTATCCTCTAGGACATAAGAAAATAGGATTTTAATTACCTACCATGAAATCCTTTTTTCGTAGTCCATAGAGGATACTGGGCGCCTGCCCGGTGCTTCGTTTTTCTGCACTGTTACTTGCTTAAGTATTGTTGTTGGATCAGCTGTTGCTGTTCCTGTTCAAGTTTGGTTAGCTTGGCTTTCCTCTTGGTTGTGTGTGCTGGTTCAAATCTCACCACTGTTCTGTTACATCCTTCCTCAGGATATGTCCGTCTCCTCGGGCACAGTTTATAGACTGAGTCTGGTAGGAGGGCCATAGAGGGAGGAGCCAGCCCACACTATTAATTTCTTAAAGTGCCCATGGCTCCTAGTGGACCCGTCTGTACCCCAGGGTACTAATGTGGACCCTAGTATCCTCTACGGACTACGAGAAAAGAATTTCCCGGTAGGTAATTAAAATCCTATTTTTTCCCCCCTTTGATTTCTCTACTCTGCAGGATAGTGTGTCTTGTATGTTCAGGTCTTCCTTTTCTCCTGAAATCCTGCTTCTGCCTTTTGGCTTGTTAACAAAACTGGCTCCCCTAGGCCAGAGGCGGGGTATATGAGGAGGAGGATCGGTGCATCATGGGAGCTAAAAGCTTAACTGTGTGGTGCCCAGTCAACTCCTACCACCTACACCCCAATGCAAGGACTGTGGATCCTGTGGACCTCAAAGAAAAAGATGTCCGTCTATATATATATTTTCACATCATTTGGGATATCCATCATTGATATTACATTGTTTGTACATCATTCACTGTATCATTTATGTATTGTATTGGATAGTGCGTATAGGTGGTAGTACCTTTTTTCTCAAAGAAATAGTTAACCCTGGTAAGTCGACCATAAGTCTTGTTATCTTCAAATATCAATTGTGTAGACTTCAAATAATTGTGTAAATTTTAAACCGTAATTGTGGATTTGTTCCTGATGATCAAATTCCTAATTACTTGTGGATAATAGTCCCTGCCCTGTGCAGTTCTGAGGTTATGACTTTAGGGAATGTAATTGTGCAATTTGACCCACTTAAAAAGATGAGAGAGGTCTGTAATTTCCATCATAGGTACACTTCAACTGTGAGAGACAGAATCTGGAAAAAAAACAGGAAATCACATTGTATGATTTTTAAACAATTTACTTGTGTATTCTTGTGGAAAATAAAAATTTGGACACCTACCAAGCAGCAAGATTTCTGGCTCTCACAGACCTGTTACTTCTTCTTTAAGAAGCTCTTCTATCCTCCACTCGTTACCTGTATTAATGGCACCTGCTTGAACTGGTTATCTGTATAAAAGACACCTGTCCACACCCTCAGTCAGACTGCTACCTTTCCACCATGGCCAAGACCAGAGAGCTGTCTAAGGACACCAGGGACAAAATTATAGAGCTGCACAAGGCTGGGATGAGCTACTCGACAATAGGCAAGCAGCTTGGTGAGAAGAGATCAACTGCTGGCGCAATTATTAAAAAATGGAAGAAATACAAGATCACTGACAATCTCCCTTGACCTGGGGCTCCATGCAAGATCTCACCTCGTGGGGTATCAATGATCTTGAGAACGGTGAGGAATCAGCCCAGAACTACACGGGGGGACCTGGTCAATGACCTCAAAAGAGCTGAGACCACAGTCACAAAGGTTACCATTAGTAACACACTACGTCGTCATGGATTGAAATCCTGCAGTGCCCGAAAGGTCCCCCTGCTTAAGCCAGCACATGTCCAGGCCTGTCTAAAGTTTGCCAGTGACCATCTGGATGATCCACAGGAGAATGTAATGTGGTCAGATGAGAGCCAAATCAAACTTTTTGGTATAAACGCCACTCGCCGTGTTTGGATGGAGAAGAATGATGAATGGCATCCCAAGAACACCATACCCACTGTAAAGCATGGGGTTGGAAACATCATGCTTTGGGGCTGCTTTAATGCAAAGGGGACAGGACAACTGATCCGTATTAAGGAGAGGATGAATAGGGCCATGTATCATGAGCTTTTAGGCAAAAACCTCGTTCCCTCAATAAGAGCATTGAAGATGGAACGTGGCTGGGTCTTATAGCATAACAATCACCCCAAACATACCGCCCGGGCAACTAAGGAGTGGCTTCGTAAGAAGAATTTCAAGATCCTGGAGTGGCCTAGCCAGTCTCAAGACCTCAACCCAATAGAAAATCTGTGGAGGGAGTTGAAAGTCCATGTTGCCCGGTGACGGCCCCAAAACATGACAGATCTAGAGAAGATCTGCATGGAAGAGTGGGTCAAAATACCTGCTACAGTGTGTGCAAACCTGGTCAAGAACTACAGGAAACGTTTGACCTCTGTAATTGCCAACCACCGAGGTTATATTATAAAGTATTGAGGTCAACTTTCTAATTGTCCAAATACTTATTTTCCACAAGAATAAACAAATAAATAGTGTAACAATCATACAATGTGATTTCCAGATTCTGTCTCTCACAGGTGAAGTCTATGATGGAAATTACAGACTTCTCTAATCTTTTTTTTTTTTTTTTTATAAATTCTTTATTTTTCTTTTTGTAATATAAAACAATTTTTCCAGATATGTCAACACATATATCAAAAATAAATCGTATGCAGCGGTCTCATAGCTTATCAGCTGTTAATATACAAAATCTCCGTAAATGGTTTGCTAAAAGAGGAATTAACAAATTTACATGTGTTATCCTAGACCGTGCTTCATTCATAACAAATTACATACTCTGGAATAAAGAGCAACCTCAGTACAGTAATGCATAGTAACATAGTATATGGACAAGGTATGAGGTCGTAAGAACCATCAAAGACAGACAAGAAGAGGGGGGGAGACAAGGGAAAGAGGGGGGGAAGGGAAAGAAAAAGCCCCATGGGTTTCCATTTTCAGTGTGTGTTTCAAGGTCCATAGTCCGCATAGGTCCTTTTGGTCTTAAAATCAATCCAAAGAAACCAGGTTGCCATATAATCTGAATATTTGTCTAAGGCAGCAGAGTAAACATCTTCCATGTACATATAGAAGTCAATGCGCTGGAACCACTCCCAGACTGTCGGTGGGTTTGTGGATTTCCAGTGCACCGGGAGTATAGCTCTTGCCGCATTATTTAAATGCTTGAGAAGGGATTTCTTGTAGCGGGAAGGGGGTATATCTGAGTGTGATAGCAGCCAGAAGTCCGGGCCCAACGGGACCTGGTCTCCCAGTATCTTTGTTGATAGGTCCGTGATTGTGTTCCAAAATGGTACAATTAACGAACAGTCCCACCATATGTGGATCAGTGTGCCAGTTTCCTTATTGCATCTCCAGCATAGGGGAGAAACCGAGGGGTAAATTTTATGTAGGAGAGACGGGCATCTATACCATCTAGTCAATAATTTGTACTGTGTTTCCACAACGTCTAAACTAGTGGAGCACTGTGCCATGACCCTACAATGTGTGTCCCAGTGGATCTTGATTCCCCGATGCCTCAGATCTCTATCCCAAGCGTCACAGAAAGAGGGAACCGTAGGAAAGGAACTCTGTCGAAGAATCTTATAGATGCCCGACACCACATGTGAAGGGGCTATCTCCTGACTGCACATGGATTCAAAGGGAGTGAGAGCCTCATAAAGGTCTATCGCTTTTCGCTGTGATGTGATAAAGTGTCTCGCCTGAAGGTAAAACCAATAGTCTTTGGCGGGTATAGCGCCCATTTTCTGTATTTCATCAAACGGTTTAATTTTGCCATGCGCAGTCAGGTGAATCACCCTAGTCACACCCGCCTCCCCCCATCTGAAAGCAATTTCATTGGACCTGCCCGGGGGGAACAATGGGTTGTCAAATATAGGCATAGCGGGTGTTTGTTTAGACATAAGTCCCATTTTGTAACGAAGTATCCGCCATAGAGCCAATGTGGGCCCCACAGTAGGATGTGGTGAGCGACTAAGCTTAGGGGACCAAGGTGTTGCCTGTAGGTTTAGATTAGTGGAGCATATTTCCAGGTCGACCCACTGCTTCCTCCGGGAAGCAGGGCGAGACCAATCCACAATTCTATGTAGTAGCGCGGCATGGTAATATGTGGAAATCATAGGTAGTTGTTGTCCGCCTTGTGTTTTCAGTCTAGATAGATGACTGTGCTTGAACCTAGGCTTCCGTCCGCCCCAGATGAAATGGCTTATTGCCTTGTGTGCTTCGGCTAAAAATTGTGGGGGAAGTTTCAGAGGGATGGTTTGGAAGAGGTAAAGCAACCTGGGAAGAATGTTCATCTTTACTATATTTATACGGCCTAGCCATGAGAATCTCTGCGTGAGCCAGTGCTTCATCTCCTGTCGCAATTTGCGCAACAGGGGGGTGTGATTAATATTAATTATAGTAGTGAGTGTCGCTGGGATTTGAATTCCTAAATATGTAATGTGAGATTTTTGCCATGTGAATTGGAATGAGTGTGATAAGGAGGATACCGCAGCGGGTGAAAGCGTGATATTCATTGCCATGGATTTTGAGTAGTTAATTTTAAAATTTGACATGTCTCCGAATCGCTTAAATTCCTTCATAAGGTTGGGTAGGGAGATCAAAGGATTTGTTATGATTGCCAATAGATCATCTGCAAAGAGGGCCAAACGATGTTCGGTCTTGCCTACTCGCAGGCCCGTGATATTAGGGTTGAGTCTAATTGCCCGGGCCAGAGCCTCCATGCATAGGACAAAGATTAAAGGTGATAGCGGGCATCCTTGGCGTGTGCCATTGGATATTGATATGGGTTCAGAAAGAACACCATTTACCCTAATCCGGGCCGACGGGGTTTTGTACAAAGAAAGGATTCTCTGCAGAAAAACATCTCCCAGGCCTAATCGTCGGAGCACTGCCTCCATAAAATCCCAATCCACCCGATCAAAGGCCTTTTCTGCGTCTGTGGAAAGGAGCATAGTGGGAGTTTCAGTCGTCTGCGCATGTGATACCAGATCAATGACTCTAATAGTATTGTCCCTAGCTTCTCTGCCCATAACAAAGCCGACTTGGTCAGGGTGTAGTATATCTGGCAGTAGTGGTTTAAGGCGATTGGCCATAAGTTTTGCGAATAATTTAATATCTACGTTTAATAGTGATATCGGTCTATAGTTAGAAGGTAGTGTCGGGTCTTTAGATTCTTTTGGGATAACAGTAATATGGGCGTTTAGGGCTTGACCTGATAGGGGGGTCTTTGATGAGATGGCATTGCAGGCCTGAAGGAGAAGGGGGTTAAGTTTCTCCTGGAATGCCTTGTAGTACGTGACTGGAAAGCCGTCCGGTCCCGGGCTTTTACCGTTAGGAGATGACTTTAAGGCTGCAAGCAGCTCTTCTTCAGTAAAAGGGTCATCCAAGGTCTGGGCTACGTCTGTCGGGAGAGTCGGAAAAGTGATTTCGTCTAAGAAAGTTTGTATGTTGCGTATGTGATCTTTACGTGCAGTAGATGACCGTGTGGAGGTCAAGTTATATAAGGCTGAGTAATAATTGTGAAAGATCTCCGCTATCTCTGTGTCAGATGCCCGGGATATCCCGTCAGCGTCTGTGAGCTTAGATATGTATGTTAAAGACCTCTGAGCTCTAAGAGCCCGTGCCAGGAGTTTACCGGGTTTGTTGCCCCATCTATGGTATTTGTGTCTACATTTGCGGAATGCTCTGCGCGTACCATCACTAAGCAGAGTTTTAAGAGCTTGTCTCGCTGTTTGGAGTTCAGCATATGTATCTGACGCCATCGTAGACTTGTGGGCCAGTTCCAGATTTTTTATTTTTTCTAGTAGGGTATTTCTGCATTCAGCCTTCTGTTTTTTTAGATGTGAGCCTAATTGTATGCAATGGCCTCTGATCACACATTTATGTGCCTCCCATAGTACAACCGGGGATACGTCGCCAGTTGCGTTTATATCAATGTAGTCGTCTATTGCTTTCTCGATTTGGGCTCTACAAACAGGGTCTCGGAGGAGTTGTTCATTAAATCGCCAGCGCCAGTGTTTGGGAGGAGGGTGTCGGAGAGAGAGTGTGAGCGTAGTTGGGGCATGGTCCGAGATTGTAATTTGGCCGATGGTCGCCTCAGTCACCAGGTCTAGATGTGCATGGCTCACGCAGAGATAATCTATTCGGGAGTACGTATTATGTGGGGGTGAGTAAAACGTATAATCCTTATCTGAAGGATGTAAAAGACGCCAGGTATCAACTAGTTGGAAGTCATGCAGGACAGCTCTGAATCGCCTGGATTCCTTAAGCGTATTCCGAGGGGACCCAGAGGAGGAATCCATACGCGAATCAAGGATCCAATTGAGGTCTCCTCCCACTACCAAAATGCCCATCAAATTTTGCTCGATCAGTTCTAGTGACTCTCTGAGGAACCGCGTTTGACCTCGGTTAGGAAGGTAGAGGTTCACAAAGGTAAATGTCTGATGTGCTATAGTAGCTCTAACCAGGATCCCCCTCCCATCCCCTATCGACATTTCGGTGACATCTAGTAGTCTAAGATGTTTGGCGAAAAGGATAGCAACACCCCTAGCCTTCGCCCCGGTATAGTCATTAAAATAGCCATTGGGAAAGTGCCGGGAGCGAAGACCAGGGGAGGCCCCTCGTTTAAAATGCGTCTCTTGTAAGAAAATAACCTCCGCACCGTCAGTATGCAAGGTATGCAGTAAGCCTGACCTTTTTTCTGGGATATTTAAACCTTTGACATTGTGGGAAACAATTTTTAGACTAGCCATATAGAAAAAGCATAGGGATCAATTGACTTAACGATATGTCGGGGCTCTGGTTCTGGCCCAATGCTGGGTCGTATGTGGCCTGAAATTGGTTGTGGCATAGGGAAAGGGGGGGTAGTAGGGTCAACACATGAGGAGGGAAAGGGAGACATAGGTACATAAACATAGAAAAAGAAAAGGAGAAACCAAAAAAGAAACATAGACTTACATAACCACAGGTAGTGGTAGTCTCTGCATTGATAGCCATGGGTATATATTAGGCATCCCATGGTCTAAAAGATATACAGCAGAGAAGGGGGTCCAAGGGGTAACAGCGGGTTCAACTATATTGTATATTCAAATAAGAGATGTTTGAGAGGGATATATCATGGTCAGGAAAGAGATGGGAGGAAGGGGGGGGGTAAGCAATCGGCCGCCCCCCACACCTCGCCAACCAATCCATCCCGGCCCACAGGAAACATCTTCCAATTAGTAACATTTTCAACTTGTAACAGTACGGGAGTGGTGAGCACTCTTAATGTAATTGAAACTCAAATTTTTTCTCAAAACCAACCTATCGCATATTAAGAAAAAGTGCAAAAAGGAAACAAAGATTATTGTGAGCTTTCATTAAGGCAGTACAAAAAGGATATCTCAATTTTGGGTACCAGACCCCTCATGAGGCTTCAGATGTTTCATTGGCTCTGCCAGCCCGGTTACGTCTTCTTGGGGCATCCACTCTCCTCCAAGGCTCTCTGCGGGGTAGTGCCGTAGTGGGAAGCTGCAGAGGGTCTGTCCAGTTTGGCAACGAGATCAATGGTAGGCCCAGTGCCTTGCAGAATGCTGGAACACCATCATAGTCCTCCAAGACATGTCGGTTCCCGTCGCGGGTGACCTGGACGCTTAGAGGGAAGCCCCAACGGAATCTGATGTCCTTTTTACGAAGAGCTTCGGTGAGGGGGTGGAGTAAACGCCTCTGCTGTAAAGTCATCCAGGAAAGGTCCTGGAAGATCTGGATGGGGTGGCCATTGAAGGTTATATTCGAGGCTTGTCTGGACTTCTGTAGGATAGTCTCCTTCACCTGGAAGTAATGTAGCCGGCAGATGACATCTCTAGGCCGCTCTGTAGGCGCTCCCCTTGGTCGTAGTGCCCGATGTGCTCTATCGAACACAATTTGAGAGTCGGGTTCGGCACCTAATAAGTCGTTGAATATTGTAGTCAATGCCGTAGCCAGACCTTGGGGTAGCACGTCCTCGGGTAGGCCTTTGACCCTCAGGTTGTTCCGCCTCCCTCTGTTATCTATATCGTCTAGTCTACGCCTCATTTCAGTGGTGGTATGGGAGTATCGGGATACAAGATCGTGGAGGTCCGCGAGCTTAGAGTCCGTTTCATCTCTGTGATCTTCTAGATCCACTACTCGGTTTGCCACTTGTGTGAGGTCGGCTTGGATAGTGGAAAGACTCGCTTGTAGGAAATCATGAATTCTTTTCTCCATGTTGGATAGATCTTGTTGGATGTCTTGGCGAGTCGGGAGAGAGCGTAGCTGTGTGAGGACTGCCGCCATATCGGCAGAGTCTTTACTAGCAGTCCCAGTTTGGCGATGTTTTGGAGGGGGAGAGGACCCGGGATCTTCCATGTTGATTGGTGTCAAGTGATCAATGACTGCGGTGGCGGTGTTATGGTCAGTGACGGGGGTGCCAAATAGAGTATGAAAGGCTGCGGCTTTTGTGGTAGTCGATTTAACTTTTGATGGTTTACCAAAGCGGCGCCGTCTTGTCATTGGTCCAGGTGAGGAGACCAGAATAGAGCCTCAGCGAGGAGAGTATTACGACATATCCCTGATGGAAGCTCAACCCGCTGTTCCCCCTGCGCGGTTCGGTCTTATTATATCATATTATACGTCGGACGGAGGCCTGATAACACAGAGGTCAGCAATGTGGCAGCGTGTGATATCCTGTCGGCCCTGTTCCGTTTTTGGGACTCACATATCCCTGGTTGGGGGTCCCGCCAACACCGTCCACCTTTAAGAACCTGCCGGCGGGCGAGGGTGGGGGCCACTGGTGTCTGTGTGGCCGCCTCTCGGTCCCGGGAGTATAAGGCTTCACTTAATCTCACGGGGGGGTCCGCTATCACTGCTCGGTCTCAGATGGGTAGTGGTGAGGGCCAGCCGTAGGATAAGGGGTGCAGTGCGGTGTTGCTGCGTGTCCCTGGTAACCAGCTCGGAGCTGCTAGCTGCGGCCGGCTGCTGATGAGTGGAGCAGGTGTTAGTAGAGGGGGGGTGCGTCAGGGGGTCGGCTCACCTCTGCAGCTGTATGGAGCCACCGGGATGTATGTCTGTCCCGTCGCGTCGCTGCTATGCGGGTTCCGAGACCTAAGATGGCCGCCACCTCCGGAGCTCCGGGTCTCCGGCACCTCTCCTCTCTCCCGCAGTGCAGAGTGTTGTGTTGGTTCGCGGAAGGGGTCCGATCCCAGATGGTGCAGGCAGGTGTGGTCTGGGGGATACCTCCGGGCTTGGTAGTCTGCACGGCTCGCTACGTCAGCGTCTGGAATTTAGGCCCCGGCTTCAGCGTGTTGGGCAGGCCGTAATCCGCGGGAGCCAGAATACCGGCTCCCCGATTCCGCAGCTCTGCTCCACTGCAATGGGGAACTCCTACAGCCGGAGGGGATCAGGTTTGGAAGGATTCAAGGTAAAGGCACTCCCTGCCGTCACCTTCCGGTTCGCGGTTCACGAGGCACCCGCCGCGAACATCCAGGTCGCCGGGAGCCGTGAGGTCTCAGCCGCCAGGAGCTGCGGCGCTGATGCAGGGGACGCCGGGTCAGGTGCCGCGCGTCTCCGTCTTCCCCAGAGTCTCAGCAAGATGGCGGCCGTTCCCGCCGTGGGTCCCGCCGTCTGTGTCTCCAGGGATCGACAGTGCCGGGCGGCCGCAGGGATCACCAACGTGGTGTGGGCGAGCAGCAGACCCCGGGCAGGTATCTAAAAGTGCTGGGGAGGGTGTCTGTACGGCTCTCGCAGTGCAGGTCGGGGTCCGGTATTTACTCCAGGTCCCGGCTTCAGTCTGGGGGGAGGGCCGCAACCCGCAGGAGCGCTGAAAAGCGCTCCCCGATTCCGCGGGGTCCCCCCAGGACACTCCAACCAGCTTAGAGACAGTAAGGCTGATAGGTAGGAGTGGGTAAGGGAGTCCAAGTACTCCAATATGGGCTTTTAGTAAGATGCTCAGCAGGAGCTCTCAGGCTGCACTTCTTTCCTGCTCAGTTGCCTGGCCACGCCCTCTTCAGTTTATTTTAAACGTTGTTGTTGTCGGTATGCTGTTTGGGCGACAGTATAACAGTATACCTGCACAAAGGGAGTTGGGGGGGGATGGTCACCGGTCTCTTCAGGCGTCAGAGCCGCTTCCCCGCTGCAGGACCACAGTCCTGAAAGGTTGTTGGTACCACAGGGGATTGCGCATTAGCAAATGCAATCGCAGCACGCCGCACACCCCTAACAATGCCGGGAGGTGAGAAGAGTGGTGAGTACAAACCAGGGGACCCACAAGGGCGCTATCGCAGGGGCGGCATACGGACGCTCTACAGGGGGATCCGCTATAGCCCCCTGTGTACACTGGCAGCGTTGTTGGAAACAGGCATTTATGTTACTTTTTACACCTGTTTGGAGACATTTGCCAGTATAAATATCTGTAGACCTCCGACGCCATTACAGGGGGCGGAGCTTCCTCAGAGGGGGACCATTGGCGTTTTGGCGTCTTCCTCTGCTTACAGCTGCAGCAGCAAGGACACACAGCTCCTGCAGACACTCAGGATACACAGGAAACTGGTACAGGGGTGTAAATAAGGGGAGAGCCGCTATTATACACGCTTTACTGTCCTGAAAAGGACAAGGCTCCGGTGTTACACCGTGATACAGACATCCTGCAGTCTTACTGAGACTGCTGGGCTTGGATGTGCTGTTCCTCTCTCTGCGTCTCCTCACATACCAGTCTGGGCAGGCTTGCTATTCAATATACTTGTCTGTTTGTGTGATTGATTGTTGTCTACTGTAAACATGGTAAAACACCAATTATGCAGTGTATGTCACACCAGATTCTCTCCCTCTGCGTTGGGTTCCCTCTCATGTGAACAATGCAGCCAGTCTTCCCAAGTTAGTTAGACTGGAGGGGGAGGGTCAGGAGCCATCCTGGCTCAGTGCCATAAAAATCATGATGACAGACATGTCATCCCAGCTCACTGCTAATAAGCAAAAGACACAACTACTGCAGCAGGCTGTAGCAGACCTAGCTGCAAGGGCAGATGATAAACAGCCCCCTCTCCCTAGTTCAGGGCCACATAAGCGTGGGCTGCCTGATTTACTCTCAGAATCTGAGGCTTTCAGTACACACTGAGGTGTGATCGCGCTGCGGGGCGAGCTAATAGTCACAATACCCAGGACACTGGCAGATACAGCCTTACAGGGGTCTTACCCATCGTGTAAGCATAAAAAGTACCTCAGGCCAGTATAAAATGCGGGAAGACCGTGCGCGTATTCAGCAGCTCACCAGCGCAATTTTCTCTCTGCAGCTCACACAGAAAACGCTGGCAGGGAAGCGCTGCCCCTCCATCACAACTCCAGACTACCTCGGCGGTACCAGGGGGTTATAGAGGGGAGGGGGGGGGGGCAGCAGTTATATCCTTACTAATACCCTACTAAGGGCATTTAGTCTGCACCTGGCTAAGTTATTTGTTAGCTGAAGGGGCTCTTTGTGGCTGGTGTCCTCATTCCTCTGTGTATCTCTAAAGGGCTCTGTGTGGAATTGTGCTTACTGCATATTCTGTGTGTGTGTGTGTGTGTGTGTGTGTGTGTGTGTGTGTGTGTGTGTGTGTGTGTACCTCACATTACAATGCCCAAGGAGTGTGTTTTCTGTACAGCAGAATGTTTTTCCTCCCCAGGGGGATCACTACAGTGTACTCAGGACAGTACACATTCTCAGGCTACTGGGTCTGAACCTCCTTGGTTGGACTCCATAAAGGGGATGATTACTAATATTTCTAATAAACTCTCCCATACTGAGAAGGAGACGCAGTATTTGAGAGAGTCTGTGGAGAACCTGATGAATAAAGAGTCAGCTCCCACACCTGCGCCTCAAACCTCTCCCATTTATCCACAGAAGCGTACACTGGCCCAGATATTGCAGGCTGACACTGATGTCGATGCTCAGATACAGGGGACGGTGAGGTGTATCTGGGGGGGGGATGTGCAGCTCTTGCTCAAGGGGTGCAGGCTCTGACAGAGGCCATTAGGGATGTATTGCAGATCTCAGAAAAAGTAACAGTAGAAGAGGAAGAATCTTATTTTAATGTAAAAAAGAATTCCTCAGTTACTTTCCCTGCGTCAAAAGAGTTAAGTTCTCTTTTTGCAGAAACTTGGGTAAATCCAGAGAAAAAGTTTAAAATCCCTAAAAGATTGCTCACCTCATTTCCTTTCCCTCAGGATGATAGGAAGAAATGGGAAAATCCACCGATAGTGGACGCCTCTGTATCTAGATTGTCACGTAAAATTATTTACCTGTCCCAGGCGCAGCCTCCTTAAAGGATACGCGGAATTGAGACCACACTCAAATCTCTGTACACAGCTGCTGGGGTGGCTCAAAGACCCACTATTGCTTGTGCGTGGATATCTAGGGCCATTGCAAAATGGTCAGGTAAACTAATTGATGATTTAGATTCTCTACATAGGAGTGATATTGAATTACTCTTGCATCACATTCAGGACTCTGCAAACGTTATGGTGAAGGCCATGGAGGAAATTGGCCTGCTCAACGCACGTGTCAGTGTCCGCACGCAGAGGCTTATGGCTACGCCAATAGACTACGGATGCGGATTCCAGGAGAAGCGTGGAGAGCCTGCCCTTCACAGGTGAGGCCTTGTTCGGAGATGAACTGGATACCTGGATATTCAAGGCGACTGCGGGTAAGTCGACATATCTTCCTTCCGCAGCAACCCCAGCTAGAAAATCATATTCTGCCCCTACGTTGCAGTCCTTTCGGGCAGCAACATTTTAAAAACAGATCCAAAGGTTCCTCCACTGCCTTTAGAGGTGGTCGAGGAAAATCCAGAAAACCTGCAACTACAGGTTCTCAAGAACAGAGCTCAGGTTCTGCTTCCTGAAAGTCTTCAGCATGACGGTGGACCACACTGCCTGAAGAACAGGCAGGTGGGAGAACGTTTAAAGGATTTCAGTCATATCTGGGGAACATCATGCTTAAATCCCTGGGTCAAAGATCTTATTGCCCATGGATACAGACTGGAGTTTCAAGAACTCCCACCTCACAGATTCTTCAAATCAGGCTTACCAGCTACTCAGGAAGCAAGTACAATCCTGCAACAGGCAATTCAAAAGTTGGTTCAGACACAGGTCATTGTCCCAGTTCCACCTCGGCTACAGAACAAGGGTTATTTCTCTTACGTCCTAGAGGATGCTGGGGACTCTGTAAGGACCATGGGGTATAGACGGGCTCCGCAGGAGATAGGGCACCTAAAAGAACTTTGACTATGGGTGTGCACTGGCTCCTCCCTCTATGCCCCTCCTTCAGACCTCAGTTAGATTCTGTGCCCAGAGGAGAAAATGTACAATGCAGAGAGCTCTCCTGAGTTTTCTGTTTTGAAGAATTTTGTTAGGTTTTTTATTTTCAGGGAGTCCTGTTGGCAACAGGCTCCCTGCATCGTGGGACTCAGGAGAGAGAAGCAGAGCTGGCTTCTCAAGTTGGGCACTGTTTCTAAGGCTACTGGGCACCATTAGCTCCAGAGGGAGTCGGAACACAGGTCTCACCTGGGGTTCGTCCCGGAGCCGCGTCACCGTCCTCCTCACAGATGCCGAATATAGAAGCCAGGTGAGTATGAGAAGGCAAAGAAGACATCAGGCGGCAGAAGACATCAGATCTTCATGAGGTAAGACATTGCTCCCAGTACACACACACAAGCAGGCACTGAAGGGTGCAGGGCGCAGGGGGGGGCGTCTTGGGCAGCAAGTTTCCTCATTTTTTGGCAATATAAAGCAGGATTAGGCTGTGGGACAGTAAATTCTAAAATCCCCCGCCATTTTTTATATAGAATTACTGGGACCGAAGCCCGCCGTCGGGTGGGTGGGGCTTGATCCTCAGCACTAACCAGCGCCATTTTCTCCACAGAAACTGCATGAGATACGCTGGCTCCCTGATCTCTCCCCTGCTGAACTTCACAGGCTGGAAAAAAGAGGAGGGGGCACATTGGCGACGCAGTGAGTGGGAATTAAGGTTATACAGGTTGAGTATCCCTTATCCAAAATGCTTGGGACCAGAGGTATTTTGGATAAGGGATTTTTCCGTATTTTGGAATAATTGCATACCATAGTGAGATATCATGGTGTTGGGACCTAAATCTAAGCACAGAATACATTTATGTTTCATATACACCTTGTACACACAGCCTGAAGGTCATTTAATACAATATTTTTAATAACTTTGTGTATTAAACAAAGTTATTGTACATTGAGCCATCAAAAAACAAAGGTTTCACTATCTCACTCTCACTCCAAAAAGTCCGTATTTCTGAATATTCCATATTTCTGAATATTTGGATATGGGATACTCAACCTGTATATATAAAAAGCGCTATCTGGTATATATATTCCAGTGTTTGGGAGCTGGGTGTGTGCTGGCATTCTCTCTCTCTGTCTCTCCTAAGGGCCTGGTTAGGGTTTTGTCCCGTTATAGGATAATCCCTGTGTGTGTGGGGTGTCGGTACGTGTGTGTCGACATGTCTGAGGCGGAAGGCTTCTCCAAGGAGGAGGTGGAGCAAATGAGTGGTGTCCCCCCGTTGGTTGTGCTGACTCAGGATTGGATGGACATGTGGCATATGTTGAATGCAAGTGTGGCATCTTTACATAAAAGGCTTGATAAGGCTGAATTAGGGGGGACATCGGGGTCAATCCTCGGATTGGACCGACTCACAGGACCCGTCGGGGTCTCAAAAGCGTCCCTTAACACAAGACACTACTACCGACACAGATTCTGATTCCAGTGTCGATTATGACGAAGTTAAATTGCACCCTAGGGTGACTAAAACCATTCAGTGTATGATTGTGGCCATAAGGGATGTGTTGCATATTGAGGATGAACCTTCGGTCCCCGACACAAGGGTACACATGTTTAAGGGAAAGAAACAGATTATTAACTTTCCCACATCTCATGAATGAAATGATTTCTTTGGGAAAGCTTGGGAGACTCCGGAAAAGAGACCGCAGATCCCCAAAATTATTTATATGGCATACCCCTCCCCTAAACAGGACAGGGAGATTTGGGAATCACCCCCCACTGTGGACAAGGCCCTGACGCGCTTGTCCAAGAAAGTGGCGCTATCGTCTCCTGACACAGCGGCCCTTAAGGACCCTGCAGATCGCAGGCAAGAAACTACCTTAAAGTGTATTTATTCTCATACAGGTGCTGTGCCAAGACCGACAATTGCGTCGGCATGGGTGTGTAGCGCAATTGCAGCTTGGACAGATGAGCTGACAGATCACTTTGATAATATGGATAAGGATACTATATTCTTAACTCTAGCCCATATAAAAGAAACAGTCTTATTTATGAGGGATGCTCAAAGGGACATTGGATTGCTAGCTTCTAGGGCCAATACCATGTCTATCTCTGCGAGAAGATCCTTATGGACTCGCCAATGGACGGGTGATGCAGATTCCAAAAAACATATGGAAGTACTACCCTATAAGGGAAATGTATTGTTTGGGGATGGGCTGACGGACCTGGTTTCCACAGCTACAGCAGGTAAATCAAATTTTTTACCATATATTCCCCAACAGTAAAAGAAAGTACAACCCTATCAGATGCAGTCCTTTCGGTCGCACAAGTCCAGAAGAGGTCGGGGATCCTCTTTCCTTGCCAGAGGTAAGGGCAGAGGCAAAAGAGCACCTGTTTCGGCAGGTGCCCAGGAACAAAAGTCCTTCCCGGCTGCTCCAAAAGCCACAGCATGACGCTGGGGCTCTCCTGAGGGAGTCCTCACCGGTGGGGGCACGTCTTCGACTTTTCAGTCAGGCCTGGGTCAGATCAGACCTGAATCCCTGGGTGTTGGAAATAGTTTCCCAGGGTTACAAACTGGAATTCGAGGAGGTGCCCCCGCGCTGATTTTTCAAATCGGCCCTACCAGCTTCCACATCGGAAAGGGATGTAGTGTTAGCTGCAATTCAAACGCTGTGTATACAGCAAGTGATAATCAAGGTTCCCCTGCACCAGCAGGGAAGAGGTTACTACTCAACCCTATTTGTGGTCCCGAAACCGGACGGTTCAGTCAGACCTATTTTGAATCTGAAATCCCTAAACCTGTTCATAAAAAGATTCAAATTCAAAATAGAATCTCTCAGAGTGATAATAGCCAACATAGAGGAGGGGGAGTTTATGGTGTCTCTGGACATAAAGGATGCGTACCTTCATGTCCCCATATATGCCTCCCATCAGGAATACCTGAGATTCGCTGTACAGGATTGTCATTACCAATTTCAGACGTTGTCGTTTGGACTTTCCACGGCCCCGAGGATTTTCACCAAGATAATGGCGGAAATGATGGCGGTCCTGCGCAAGCATGGATTCACAATTATCCCATACTTGGACGATCTCCTGATAAAAGCGAGATCAAGAGAGAAATTGCTGAGCAGTGTGGCGCTCTCTCTGAGAGTGCTCCAGCAACACGATTGGATTCTAAATCTACCGAAGTCGCAGTTGATTCCGACAACTCGACTACCGTTCCTAAGTATGATACTGGATACGGAACAAATGAAAGTCTTCCTTCCAATAGAGAAAGCCCAGGACATCCAGAACATGGTCAGAGAGCTGCTAAAACCAAAAAGGGTGTCAGTTCACCAATGCACTCGAGTTCTGGGAAAAATGGTGGCGGCCTACGAGGCCATTCCCTTCGGAAGGTTCCATGCGAGGACTTTTCAATGGGACCTTCTGGACAAGTGGTCCGGGTCCCATCTGCACTTACATCGGAAAATAACTCTGTCCCCAGGAGCCAGAGTGTCTCTCCTGTGGTGGTTGCAAAGTGCTCACCTGCTGGAGGGTCGCAGGTTCGGAATTCAGGATTGGATCCTGGTTACCACGGACGCGAGCCTCCGGGGATGGGGAGCGGTCACACAAGGAAAAAATTTTCAGGGACTTTGGTGAGACCAGGAGTCCTGTCTACACATCAATGTGTTGGAACTCAGGGCCCTTCACAACGGCCATCGACAAGCGGAGAGTCTTCTTCAAAACCTACCGGTTCTGATTCAATCAGACAATGTCACAGCAGTGGCTCATGTGAACTGCCAAGGCGGGACAAGAAGCAGAGTCGCGATGGCGGAAACCACCAGGATTCTTTGCTGGGCGGAAAATCATGTAAGCGCTCTGTCGGCTGTCTTCATTCCGGGAGTGGACAACTGGGAAGCAGACTTCCTCAGCAGACACGATCTCCATCCAGGAGAGTGGGGACTTCATCAAGAAGTCTTTGCAGATATAACACGTCTTTGGGGAACTCCTCAAATAGACATGATGGCGTCATGCCTCAACAAAAAACTTCGGAGGTATTGTGCAAGGTCTCGGGACCGTCAGGCATTGGCTGTAGACGCTCTAATAACACCGTGGGTGTTCAAATCGGTCTACGTGTTTCCTCTTCCTCTCATCACAAAAGTGTTGAGGATCATAAGGCAAAGAAAAGTACAGACGATACTCGTTGTCCCGGACTGGCCTCGAATTTGACGGCGGTGTCGTACATAAACCAGCAGGGTGGAACAAAGAGCAGAGCTGCAATGTTAGAGGTAACAAGAATTCTCCTCTGGGCAGAAAAACACGCTGTGTCATTGTCGGCAATCTTCATTCTGGGAGTAGATAACTGGAAAGCAGACTTCCTCAGCAGAAGTGACCTCCACCAAAGACGGTGGGGCCTCCACCCAGAGGTGTTCGGTGATGTGACAAGTCGGTGGGGAATTCCTCAGATCGACATGATGGCCTCTCATCTCAGCAAGAAGCTCAGGTGGTATTGTTCCAGGTCGAGAGACCCACAAGCAGTGTCGGTGGACGCGCTGGTGACTCAGTGGGTTTACCAGACAGTGTATGTGTTCCCTCCACTTCTGCTCTTCCCAAAAATTCTCAAAATAATCAAAAAGACAAGGATTCAGGAGTTGCTCCTAGAGGATCCGTGGCCTCTTTGCGAGGACCTTCTGCAACAGGGGCCGTTCATCTACCAAGACTTACCACAGCTACTTTTGACGGCATGGAAGTTGAGCGTGAGATTCTAGCCCGGAAAAAGGATCCTGGACAAGGTAATTCCAACCCAGGAAGGGAGTAATGTCTAAGCATTACCATCATATTTGGAAATAATGTGTCTTGGTGTGAATCCAAGCAGTTTCCTGCGGTGGAGTTTCAACTGAGATGTTTACTTCTCTTCTGGAAGCAGGTGTGGATGTGGGCCTTCACCTGGGCTCTATAAAAGTCCAGATTTCGGCCTCGTCCATTTTCTTCCAGAAACAATTGGCTGCCCTCCCTGACGTTCAGACGTTCTTAAAAAGGGGTTCTGCACATCCAACCGCTCTTTGTGCCTCCTACAGCACCTTGGGATCTTAATGTGGTGTTGCAGTTCCTGCAATCAGATTGGTTTGAGCCTTTACAGGTGGTGTTGGCCTTCGTGTCAGCAAGTGGTGTGTCGAAATTGGGGGCGTTGTCTCATAAGAGCCCCTACTTAATATTCCATGAGGATAGAGCTAAACTCAGAACGCGTCAGCAATTTATTCCTAAGGTTGTGTCGGCTTTTCATATCAACCAACTTATTGTCAGTGGCTACTGACACCTCGGCTACTTCATGGGCCTTGGATGTTGTGAGGGCCTTGAAGGTGTATGTAAAGCGGACAGCTCATCACAGGAAATCGGATGCGCTATTTGTGCTTTATGATCCCAATAAGATTGTGTGTCTAAGCAGACAATTGCTCGCTGGATCAGGCTTACTATCCAGCATGCTTATTCCATGGCAGGATTGCCGGTTTTAAGATCTGTACAGGCCCACTCTACTCATTCAGTGGGTTCTTCCTGGGCGGCTGCCTGGGGTGTCTTGACTTTACAACTTTGCCGAGCGGCTACCTGGTCAGGTTCGAACACGTTTGCGAAGTTCTACAAGTTCGATACTTTGGCCTCTGAGGACCTTTAGTTTGGTCAGTGTGTTCTACAGGAACCTCAGCACTCTCTCACCCGGTTTGGGAGCTTTGGTACATCCCCATGGTACTAAATGGAACCCCAGTATCCTCTAGGATGTAAGAGAAAATAGGATTTTAATTACCTACCGGTAAATCCTTTTCTCGTAATCCGTAGAGAATGCTGGGCGCCCGCCCAGTGCTTTGTGTTTTCCTGCATATTTACTAGGTTAAGTATTGTTGGTTCAGCTGTTGCTGTTCCTGTTCAAGTTTGCTTAGCATGGCTTTCCTCTTGTTATGTGTGTGCTGGTTCGAATCTCACCACTGTCCTTGTATATCCTTCTCTCGAAGTATGTCTGTCTCCCCCGGCACAGTTTCTAGACTGAGTCTGGTAGGAGGGGCATAGAAGGAGGAGCCAGCCCACACTATTAAATTCTTTAAGTGCCCTTGGCTCCTAGTGGACCCGTCTTTACCCCATGGAATGAAATGGACCCCAGCATCCTCTACGGACTACGAGAAAAGGATTTACCGGTAGGTAATTAAAATCCTATTTTACACAGCAGCTGGTGTATCACAAAGACCTGTGAAAGCGGGTTGCTGGATGACACATGCCATTCACACATGGGCGGGTCAAATTCAAGAGGTCCTTGCAGGAGATATTTCCCTGGTAACTACAGTGACTCTCATAAAGCACAATCAGGACAGTGCACGCGTCCTGTGTGACTCTCTCAAGGAGATAGGTGCTATTAACACTAGGACTACTGCCATGGCAGTGTCGACGCGCAGAGCTTTGTGGCTGCGTCATTGGATAGCGGACGCAGATTCCAAGCGCAGTGTGGAGTCTCTTCCTTTTTCAGGGGAGTGGCCATTCGGGGTTGATTTGGATACGTGAATTTCAAAGGTTACTGCGGAGAAATCCACGTTTCTCCCCTCTGGGGCTCTGCCGGCTAAGCGTTCCTACCCAGGGCTTTCTACCCAGTCCTTTCGGACTGCCAGGTTCAGATCAAGAGCCAGATGCACCTGAAACGCGGCGAGAGGCACTAGAGGTAAGACAAAAAAAAAAACAGCTTCCGCAGGTTCTTGGGAACAAAGCACCAGTTCAGTTTCCACTAGGGCCTCAGCATGATGGTGACCCCCCATCCTGATGGGATCTCGAGGTGGGAGTTCGAATGCATTACTTCAACCGCATCTGGGAAAGCTCCTGCCAGGATGCCTGGATAAAGTGATCCCATTTCTCAGGACTACAAGCTGGAGTTAAACAGTTCTCCTCCCCAACGATTTTTCAAATCAAGCTTACCAGTTTAGGAAGATACATGAGTTACGCTAAAGTAGGCCCAGTCCCAAGTCATTGTTCCAGTGCCACTACAACAGGGAAAGGGTTACTACTCCAACCTGTTTGTGGTACCAAAACCGGATGGTTCAGTAAAGCCCATTTTGAATCTAAAATCCTTGAACCCTTATCTAAAGGTTTTCAAGTTCAAGATGGAATCCTTGTGAGCAGTGATTGCGGATCTGGAAGAACAGGAGTTCATGGATATAGAGGACGCTTATCTCCATATCCCGATTTGGCCGCCTCACCAGGCTTACCTACGGTTTGCCCTGCTGAACGATCACTACCAGTTCCAGGCGCTACCCTTCGGCCTGTCCACAGCTCTGAGGGTCTTCACAAAGGTGATGGCAGAGATAATGTTCCAGCTCTGAGTCTAGGGGATCAGTATTGTCCCTTACCTAGACGAGCTCTTGATAAAGGCTAGATCCAGGGAGCTTCTGTTGCTCAATATAGGCCGCACTATTCAGCTTCTGTCACATCATAGGTGGATCCCACCTGGAGCCTACTCAGCAGCTCCTATTACTGGGAATGTTTCTCAATGCAGTGGCTCAGAAAGTATTCCTCCTAGAGGACAAGGCAAGGACGCTCCAGGATGTGGTCCGAGCGGTTCTACGACTGAATCGGATCTCCATCCATCTTTGCATAAGATTGTTGGTAAAGATCTAAGCCTCATACGAGGCGATCCAGTATGGAAGGTTCCATGCCAGAACATTTTAATTGGATCTCCTGAGCTAATGGTCCGGTTCACATCTTCAGATACCCCGGATCATACATTACCGTTCAAAAGTTTGGGGTCACTTAGAAATGTCCTTTTTTTTTTTTTTTTTTTTTTTAAGGAAAAGCACTGTTTTTTTCAATGAAGATAACATTAAATTAATCAGAAATACACTCTATACATTGTTGATGTGGTAAATCACTGTACTAGCTGCAAACGTATGGTTTTTAATGGAATATCTACAGAGTTGTATAGAGGCCCATTTCCAGCAACCATCACTCCAGTGTTCTAATGGAGGTTAGGGTTAGGTTGTGGGTAAGGGGGGTTAAGTTTAGGCACTGCTGGGGGGAGGTTAGGGTTAGGCTGTGGGTAAGGGGGGTTAGGTTTAGGCACTGCTGGGGAGAGGTTCGGTTAGGCTGTGGGTAAGGGTGGTTAGGTTTAGGCACTGTTGGGTGGAGGTTAGGGTTAGGCTGTGGGTAAGGGTGGTTAGGTTTAGGCACTGTTGGGTGGAGGTTAGGGTTAGGCTGTGGGTAAGGGGGGCTTAGGTTTAGGCACTGCTGGGGGGAGGTTAGGTTTAGGCTGTGGGTAAGGGGGGTTAGGTTTAGGCACTGCTGGGGGGAGGTTAGGTTTAGTCTGTGGGTAAGGGGGGGCTAGGTTTAAGCATTGCTGGGGGGAAGTTAGGGTTAGGCTGTGGGTAAGGGGGGGTTAGGTTTAGGCAATGCTGGGGGAGGATATGTTTAGGCTGTGAGTAAGGGGGGGTAGGTTTAGTCACTGCTGGGGGGAGGTTAGGTTTAGGCTGTGGATAAGGAGGGTTAGGTTTAGGCACTGCTGGGGGGAGGTTAGGTTTAGGCTGTGAGTAAGGGGGGTTAGGTTTAGGCTGTGGGTAAGGGGGGGGTAGGTTTAGTCACTGCTGGGGGGAGGTTAGGTTTAGGCTGTGGATAAGGAGGGTTAGGTTTAGGCACTGCTGGGGGGAGGTTAGGTTTAGGCTGTGAGTAAGGGGGGTTAGGGTTAGGCTGTGGGTAAGGGGGGGTTAGGTTTAGGCAATGCTGGGGGAGGATATGTTTAGGCTGTGAGTAAGGGGGGGTAGATTTAGTCACTGCTGGGGGGAGGTTAGGTTTAGGCTGTGGATAAGGAGGGTTAGGTTTAGGCACTGCTGGGGTAGGTTAGGTTTAGGCTGTGGGTAAGGAGGGTTATGTTTATGCACTGCTGGGGGGAGGTTAGGTTTAGGCTGTGGGTAAGGGGGTAGGTTTAGGCACTGCTGGGGGGAGGTTAGGTTTAGGCTGTGGGTAAGGGGGGTTAGGTTTAGGCACTGCTGGGGGGGGGGTTAGGGTTAGGCTGTGGGTAAGGGGGTTAGGTTTAGGCACTGCTGGGGGGAGGTTAGGGTTAGGCTGTGGGTAAGGGGGGTTAGGTTTAGGCACTGCTGGGGGGAGGTTAGGGTTAGGCTGTGGGTAAGGGGGGTTAGGTTTAGGCACTGCTGGGGGGAGGTTAGGGTTAGGCTGTGGGTAAGGGGGTTAGGTTTAGGCACTGCTGGGGGGAGGTTAGGGTTAGGCTGTGGGTAAGGGGGGTTAGGTTTAGGCACTGCTGGGGGGAGGTTAGGGTTAGGCTTAGGCTGTGGGTAAGGGGGTTAGGTTTAGGCACTGCTGGGGGGAGGTTAGGGTTAGGCTGTGTGTGGGAGGGTTAGACGTAGGCAGTGCTGCGATTTAGGATGCCGGTGTGGTTTCTCATTTCTAGCCTTATATGATGTAGCCCGGGCTCAGATCACTTGTATAAATACTTTTGACGGAAGCAGACGTTTTAGGCAGCTTGACTGGATGATCCCAGAAGTAACGGGTGCACCACAGGTAGCAGCAGTGCCTGCACAATTGATTCATGTTATATTCTCATAGATCCTTAGCTTGGTCTATTTGTGAATGGCGCTGGGAATATCAGGGAAACTTACTGTAGTGGATGCCTGAAACAACCACTGAGGTCGGGCTACAAGCCCATGACACTCCCAGAAGACACACAAGGCATGCAAGGAAAGCCACCACCCAAATTCAGCCACCCGCTCCTAGGCTACTTACCCTACACCACAGCACTTACGCTGTCTCCGGCGTTCACCTCACACCTTCAGCACAGCGTAGAGCAGCCGTGGAGCCGTCTTCACTTTCTGCCCGGCCCCTGTGTGAATCCGCGGCTGCATGTGACTAGGAGGGGGAGGCACCGCCAGAGGACTGGTAGTGGTAAGGCTCCACCTCCTCTTTTACAGGCAGGAAGCGCAGTCAATTGAGAGCCAGGAATTGGCTGCAGCGGAGCGCGTCCTCGGGGACCCACACGTTTTTGAAAAGTGAGTCCCCGTCCTCAGATCTGGGTAAAATACACGCTATAACACGTATTTGCGTACACTGTGTGTGTGTGTGTATGTATATGTGTGTGTGTGTATATATATATATATATATATATTAAGCAACAATGTGGGTCATTCCGAGTTCGCAAGCAGCTTTCGTTCGTTGCGCAGCGATCAGGCAAAAAAAACGGCACTTCTGCGCATGCGCAATGCGCACGCACGGCGTTCTTTTACAACGATCGATGTAGTTTCACACAAGGTATAGCGACGCTTTTCAGTCGCACTGCTGGCCGCAGAGTGATTGACAGAAAGAGGGCATTACTGGGTGTCAACTGACCATTTTCAGGGAGTGTTCAAAAAAACGCAGGCGTGCCAGGAAAAATGCAGGTGTAGCTGGCCGAACGCAGGGCGTGTTTGTGACATCAAAACAAAAACTGAACAGTCTGAAGTGATCGCAAGCTAGGAGTAGTGTCTGAAGCTACCCTGAAGCTGCACAAAAAAATATTGTAGCCGCGCTGCGATCCTTTCGATCGCACTTCTGCTAAGCTAACATAAACTCCCAGAGAGTGGCGGCTTAGCGTTTGCACGGCTGCTAAAAACAGCTAGCGAATGAACAACTCGAAATGAGGGCCAATGTGTATAGTGTATTTGAATTGTATTTAAGGTGGAATGCACTTGGTTGTGTGTCCCAGGAGGGGGGAATCCATTACTGTGTAGGCCAGGCATGTCCAAACTGCTGCCCTCCAGCTGTTGAGAAACTATACATCCCAGCATGCCCTGACACAGCTTTAGCATTCTATGACAGCAAAACTGTCAGGGCTTGCTGGGATATGTAGTTTCACAACAGCTGGAGGGCCGCAATTTGGACATGCCTGGTGTAGGCTGGTGGATTCATCCAGTACTTTACCCCCAAAATGGAATGCCTTCCTCTCTAGCCTCCCACATGGAGGTATCATAGGGAGAGAGAGGAGCAGCTCAGCTTTAAAACAAGCTGAGTGGTTTTCTGGAGCTCCGTAGGGATCACCCTCGGTGGGCAGGAAAGCATGACCGGGGATTTAGGCTGACCATTTCTGGAGCCCAATTTTAGGCTGCAGATGGTGAGCTGGGTACCCGGGCAGATTCCTGGAAGTAGTTTAGATGGGAAAACTTCCCCCAGCCTAGACTGAGCGTCACCAGGGCGGATACCAATCCTCCAGGATGGGACGGTCAAAGGAGAGTGACTACTCCCTACCGTCCATAGAGAACAATGTTAGCTGTGCATGTCGCCAAGGCATGCACATCACATGGATAAACATTGATTGGTTGAGAACAGCACGGTGGACTTACCCCCTGTGGTATGTGTATTGGAGTAAGATAAAAAGAGGAGGGCTGTGAGCCTCCAGAGGTATTATACCATTTTCACTCTTAAAAATAAGAGAAACCGCGCTGTTACTGGGATTTTTTGTGTCTGAGCAGCCCTGAGCAAAAAAAAGGATACTGACAATGGCCCTCATTCCGAGTTGTTCGCTCGCAAGGCGATTTCAGCAGAGTTACACACGCTAAGCCGCCGCCTACTGGGAGTGAATCTAAACTTCTTAAATGTGCGACCGATGTATGCGCAATATTGCGATCAAAACCGAGTTAGCAGTTTTAGAGTAACTCCAGACTTACTCTGCCTGTGCGATCAATTCTGTGCTTTTCGGTCCCGGCTGACGTCATAAACACACCCAGCGTTTGCCCAAGCACTCCCACCGTTTCTCCAGACACGCCTGCGTTTTTTTCGGAAACGGTAGCGTTTTCAGCCACACGCCCCTAAAACGCTGTGTTTCCGCCCAGTAACACCCATTTCCTGTCAATCACAATGCGATCGCCGGAGCGATGAAAAAGCCGTGAGTAAAAATACTTTCTTCATAGTAAAGTTACTTGGCGCATGCGCTGTGCGAACATTACGCATGCGCACTAAGAGAATTCTCACTGCGATGCGATGAAAAATACCGAGCGAACAACTCGGAATGAGGGCCAATGTGTTTAAGAACAAGGCGCTTGTAACAGTGTATAAAGTGTATTGCAGCGGTCATCTTGAGGCAGATGTTTATTCACCCAGTCTTAAAAAAAGACTGTTCCCTATTGCTAGTGGCAACACCAATACAGCAAGATGTTTACAGCAGAGTGAAAATGGTAATGTGTTTAAGAACAAGGCGCTTGTAACAGTGTATAAAGTGTATTGCAACAAATAATTGTTGCAATACTGCAGTGCAATACCTGTAATAATAAAAAGGATTAGTAAATGTTTACAGCCCCTTTTGTATTTTTTATTGGTCCTGCTGGATATCTGTATTACCGGCTCGTAGCTCCGTTAATGACTCTGTGCAGGATGGCAAGAAAAACCTATCTGTCCCTATACTACCCACCTTGTACTTGGCGGAGGTGGAACGGGATCTTCACTCCTGGCTGTTATTTCTCCGCAAACAGCTGTTTGTTTTAGCCGAGTCTCCTGTGTGCCGAGCTGTGCGGCTGCAGACGCTCGGGATCCCGGCTTGTAGGGACGGACGGAGGATATCTTCTTATGTGCGCTCTGTGTGGCTGAGAGTGCACGGACCGTGTGAATGCTTCCAACACGTTTCGGGCTGCACGCCCTTTATCGAGGATATCACTGGTTTAGCCTATCTTGTTATTTATAAAAAACTTTATTGAACAATTGTTAAAAAACGGGGGAATCCCCCCCCCCCGGAAGTGAGGTAAAAAAAAGTGCGGTTTGCAAATGGCCCAGTTAAGTGTTATTTATCTGCTGGAGTGATAATAGATTGGGTCTTAGTCCCAGCGGCAGCTGAGAGCTATCAGGTAGGGTAGATAAGAAGCCACTTAGTGAGGAGAGCTCCAGAAAGCACCTCTGGATGGACTCAGGCCCCTCTTATTTATTATTTTATATGCTAGCAGGGGTGACAGGTGTGGTACATCCCTGCAAAGGCAGATCTAATCTCTTTCTCATCAGACTCTGCTGTCTTCCCTGCACTCTCACTCAGATGTTCACTGCTGCCAGTAGCACACGTATGAGAAGCAGAAGTATGGCGGCAGCTGTATAGATCCTGATATGTAATTCTCTATATCATACTTACCGTACACACATCATCCTTATTACTATTGAGAATATAGAGGTAAGACACTGATGATGGGGGTGTAACAGTGGATTATAACCTAGCAGATGATGATGATTACAGGATATCATATGGTGTATTGCATGTAAAGTACCTTGTTCCACACCTACTCTGCTGTAGCAATATATCTTATATAAGGGTGAGTAACACATGTACAGGCTTACCAGCGTATGAGCACACACATAAAGGAATGCTACCTTACCAATGCTTCCAGGAGTAACGTTAGGAGACATTTCTCTGATCCATCAGCTCATATGACTGATGTTATTGTTCATCTAGAATCTCCAATTCATACGATATGTTCCCCATCCATTGTTTTACATTGGTGCTGACATAGGACTTAGCGAGTGACTACATCTCCATTTATACTTCATGGTTAGTTACCAGTACAAGAGAGAGATATATCTAAGTCTTATTATAATATTACATTTGTTATTGTGTGTTCTCATTTTTGTATTTCTATAATGTATTTTATTTCCAGCAGGTGGACACACAAGCAGGAATATCTCAGAAGGACATCTAATGTTATCCCCGGATTGTGACATAAAAGATAATGACAGTAGACAGGATTCCCCAGGAGATAACCCCATTACCCCAATTATACATCCAGCTCTATCAGCTGATCCCTCTGATCCTGGGAAATGTTCTCCTGATCACTCTGATATTGGTGCATCTGTTACAGCTCTGAGAGTAGATACAGTGTTTCCCTGTTCTATAGATGCCATATGTTTTACACAGAACACAAACCTTATTACTCATCAGCCAGCTAAGGCAGGTGAGAGGCCATTTCCATGTTCTGAGTGTGGAAAATGTTTTACATACAAGTCAGCTCTTGTTACACATCAGGGAAGACACACAGGTGAGCGGCCATTTTCATGCTCTGCGTGCGGGAAATGTTTTACCCGGAACTCACAACTTGTTACACATCAGCGAAGTCACACAGGTGAGAATCCATTTCCATGTTCTGAGTGCGGGAACTGTTTTACATACAAATCACTTCTAATACATAAGAGATTGCATACAAGTGAAAAACCATATTCCTGTTCTGAGTGTGGGAAATGTTTTACATACAAATCAACTCTTGATGCACATAAGAGTAGTCACACAGGTACATCACCATTTCCATGTTCTGAGTGTGGGAAACATTTTGCACATAAATCACAACTTGCTAGACATCAGAGAAGTCACACAGGTGAGAGGCCATTTCCATGTTCTGAGTGTGGGAAATGTTTTATCTGGAAATCACAACTTGTTACACATCAGCTAAGTCACACAGGTGAGAAGCCATTTCCATGTTCTGAGTGTGGGAAATGTTTTGCCCGGAAATCAGATCTTGTTAAACATCAGAGAAGTCACACAGGTGAGAAGCCATTTTCTTGCTCTGAGTGTGGGAAATGTTTTACACAGAAATCATATCTTGTTATACATCACAGAAGTCACACAGATGAGAAGCCATTTCCATGTTCTGAGTGTGGGAAATGTTTTGCCCGGAAATCACAACTTGTTAGACATCAGCTAAGTCACACAGGTGAGAAGCCATTTCCATGTTCTGAGTGTGGGAAATGTTTTGCAGACAAAATAGAGCTTGTTAGACATCAGAGAAGTCACACAGGTGAGAAGCCATTTTCTTGCTCTGAGTGTGAGAAATGTTTTTCACGGAAATCACAACTTGTTAGACATCAGCTAAGTCACACAGGTGAGAAGCCATTTCCATGTTCTGAGTGTGGGAAATGTTTTGCCCGGAAATCAGATCTTGTTAAACATCAGAGAAGTCACACAGGTGAGAAGCCATATTCCTGTTCTGAGTGTGGGAAATGTTTTACACAGATATCAGATCTTGTTAAACATCAGAGAAGTCACACAGGTGAGAAGCCATTTTCTTGCTCTGAGTGTGGGAAATGTTTTACACAGAAATCATGTCTTGTTATACATCACAGAAGTCACACAGGTGAGAAGCCATTTTCATGTTCTGAGTGTGGGAAATGTTTTACACAGAAATCATATCTTGTTACACACCAGAGAAGTCACACAGGTGAGAAGCCATTTTAATCTTCTGGAGTATACTTATCATTGCCATGCGTTGTTCTTCAAGGTTCTTATTCTTATCTTATGTCCTGTGCTTTTTGCAATATACATGCTATCACTGGGTGAAATAATCAGATGTCATGCCCTCATCTACCACTGCTATGCAGATGATCTGTCTTTTGCTCTGGGTACTGAGAACCCAGTACCAATTCTAAATGTCTCGCTGAGCTCCAGGTGTGGGTGATGCCAGTTGGCTGTGACTCAATCCTGGTGAAACAGGTCCTTATGCTAGTTCGCCAACAAAGGACAGGACTACAGCTCTGCTTTGTTACCAACCAGACTTACACTTGGGGGTTCAGGTTTACAAAATGCTGGTCATGTGCAGAATCTTAGTGTCCTGGATGGTGGAGGTATCAGCCACAATCAGATCCTCATCTGAGGAACATAGCCAGACTCCAGCACTTTATTCCCTCAGAAGATCTACCTACAGTCATACATGCATTTGTATCATCACACATAGACTACTGCAATGTCCTCTACCTGGGTCTCCCAGCAAAAGAATTACACGGCTTGTAGCTTGTACAGAATGCAGCAAACAGGCTGTTATCTAACCAGCCCGTTCCTGCCACATAACACCCATTCTCTGCTCCCTCCACCGGCTGCCTGTAAGATGGTGACTCTGGACCTAATTCAGGTTAGACTACAGTGTGTGATCCAAACGGAATTATTGAGAAAAAGTTGCGGACGCATGCGCAGCGCTTGTCCTGCGTATGCACCTGCATTCTCTACAGGTGGCTGTAGGAAATGTGATTGCTTCTTGTTAATCAGGCAGAGGCAGTCACGGGGTGGGGGGTAAAGCTCCGTTTCCAGTAAGAAGATGGAGCGTTGCAAGTGCTGTGTTGCGAGAAAGGGAGGCGGACAAACGGGCATGTTCACTGTGGCTGCATGACATCACACGCAGCCATCGCAATCTAGAAGAACGCTGTGGGGATCCTGCGGGTGCAGCTAAGCTGGCAGGATGCTTCACTAGTTTCTAAGATGAAGCAGAAATTGTGGAGAGATCGCAATTTCTGCTTCATCAAGGGGGGAGGCGCCGGTCTGCATACTGGGCTGCCTCGCCCTGCGATGGACAGCCCCCAGCACGATAGAAAAAGGATTGCTAATTAGCAGCATCTGCTATCCTTACTGACTTACTGTAGGCCCCTATTACATAATGTTACTGACTCTCCCCGCCCTACATGACCAGGGTCCATGTACCAGAAGCAGCTTCTGCCTCCTTACTGACTTACTGTAGGCCCCTATTACATAATCTTACTGACTCTCCCAGCCCTACATGACCAGGGTCCATGTACCAGAAGCAGCTTTTGTCTCCTTACTGACTTACTGTAGGCCCCTATTACATAATCTTACTGACTCTCCCAGCCCTACATGACCAGGGTCCATGTACCAGAAGCAGCATCTGCCTCCTTACTGACTTACTGTAGGCACCCTATTACATAATCTTACTGACTCTCCCAGCCCTACATGACCAGGGTCCATGTACCAGAAGCAGCTTCTGCCTCCTTACTGACTTACTGTAGGCCCCTATTACATAATCTTACTGACTCTCCCAGCCCTACATGACCAGGGTCCATGTACCAGAAGCAGCTTCTGCCTCCTTACTGACTTACTGTAGGCCCCTATTACACAATCTTACTGACTCTCCCAGCCCTACATGACCAGGGTCCATGTACCAGAAGCAGCTTCTGCCTCCTTACTGACTTACTGTAGGCCCCTATTACATAATCTTACTGACTCTCCCAGCCCTACATGACCAGGGTCCATGTACCAGAAGCAGCTTCTGCCTCCTTACTGACTTACTGTAGGCCCCTATTACATAATCTTACTGACTCTCCCAGCCCTACATGACCAGGGTCCATGTACCAGAAGCAGCTTCTACCTCTTTACTGACTTACTGTAGGCCCCTATTACATAATCTTACTGACTCTCCCAGCCCTACATGACCAGGGTCCATGTACCAGAAGCAGCTTCTGCCTCCTTACTGACTTACTGTAGGGTCTTATTACAGAATCTTACTGACTCTCCCAGCCCTACATGACCAGGGTCCATGTACCAGAAGCAGCTTCTGCCTCCTTACTGACTTACTGTAGTCCCCTATTACACAATCTTACTGACTCTCCCAGCCCTACATTATCAGGGTCCATGTACCAGAAGCAGCTTCTGCCTCCTTACTGACTTACTGTAGGCCCCTATTACATAATCTTACTGACTCTCCCAGCCCTACATGACCAGGGTCCATGTACCAGAAGCAGCTTCTGCCTCCTTACTGACTTACTGTAGGCCCTATTACATAATCTTACTGACTCTCCCAGCCCTACATGACCAGGGTCCATGTACCAGAAGCAGCTTCTGCCTCCTTACTGACTTACTGTAGGCCCTATTACATAATCTTACTGACTCTCCCAGCCCTACATGACCAGGGTCCATGTACCAGAAGCAGCTTCTGCCTCCTTACTGACTTACTGTAGGCCCCTATTACACAATCTTACTGACTCTCCTAGCCCTACATGTCCAGGGTCCATGTACCAGAAGCAGCTTCTGCCTCCTTACTGACTTACTGTAGGCCCCTATTACAGAATCTTACTGACTCTCCCAGCCCTACATGACCAGGGTCCATGTACCAGAAGCAACTTCTGCCTCCTTACTGACTTACTGTAGGCCCCTATTACAGAATCTTACTGACTCTCCCAGCCCTACATGACCAGGGTCCATGTACCAGAAGCAGCTTCTGCCTCCTTACTGACTTACTGTAGGCCCCTATTACATAATCTTACTGACTCTCCCAGCCCTACATGACCAGGGTCCATGTACCAGAAGCAACATCTACCTCCTTACTGACTTACTGTAGTTCCCTATTACACAATCTTACTGACTCTCCCAGCCCTACATGACCAGGGTCCATGTATCAGAAGCAGCTTCTGCCTCCTTACTGACTTACTGTAGTCACCTATTAAATAATTTTACTGACTCTCCCAGTCCTACATGACCAGGGTCCATGTACCAGAAGCAGCTTCTGCCTCCTTACTAACTTACTGTAGGCCCCTATTACACAATCTTACTGACTCTCCCAGCCCTACATGACCAGGGTCCATGTACCAGAAGCAGCTTCTGCCTCCTTACTGACTTACTGTAGGCCCCTCTTACATAATCTTACTGACTCTCCCAGCCCTACATGACCAGGGTCCATGTACCAGAAGCAGCTTCTGCCTCCTTACTGACTTACTGTAGGCCCCTATTACATAATCTTACTGACTCTCCCAGCCCTACATGACCAGGGTCCATGTACCAAAAGCAGCTTCTGCCTCCTTACTGACTAACTGTAGGCCCCTATTACATAATCTTACTGACTCTCCCAGCCCTACATGACCAGGGTCCATGAACCAGAAGCAGCTTCTGCCTCCTTACTGACTTACTGTAGGCCCCTATTACACAATCTTACTGACTCCCAGCCCTACATGACCAGGGTCCATGTACCAGAAGCAGCTTCTGCCTCCTTACTGACTTACTGTAGGCCCCTATTACATAATCTTACTGACTCTCCCAGTCCTACATGACCAGGGTCAATGTACCAGAAGCAGCTTCTGCTTCCTTACTGTCCTGGTTACTTCCATCTGTTGATGAACGACTGTTAGTACCATAAATCCCCAACTAGTGTTTGGATGTCAGGGAGACAGGTGGGTGGTAGTGGGGAGAGTCAGGGCGATGGCAATAGTGGGGGAGAGATGGTGGGTGGCAGTAGTGGAATGCGACTGGGTGGTGGCAGTAGTGTGGGGAGACAGGGTGGATGGCAGTAGTGGAAGGAGATGGTGGGTGGAAGCAGGGGGGGACAGGTTGTGGAAGGAGACGGGATGGGTGGCAGTAGTGGGGGGGTGACAGCGCGGTGGCAGTAGTGGGAGGAGACAGAGTGTGTGACAGTAGCGGGGGGAGACAGGCCGAGTGGCAGTAGTGGGAGACAGGGTGGGTGGCAGCAGTGGGGGGGAGACAAGGCAGGTGACAGTAGTGGGGGGAGACAGGGTGGGTGGCAACAATGGAGGGAGATGGGGCAGGTGGCAGTAGTGGAGGAAGACTGGGCTGGTGGCAGTAGTGGAGGGAGACAGGGTGGGTGGCAGTAGTGGCAAAGAGATGGTGGATGACAGTAGGGGGGGGAGATGGTGGTGGCAGTAGTGGTTGGAGATGGGGCGGGTGGCAGTTGTGTGGGGAGACAGGGCAGTGGCCGTAGTGGGGGAAGACAGGGCAAATGGCAGTAGTGGGGGGAGACAGGGTGGGTGGCAGTAGTGGGGGGAGACAGGGCAGATGGCAGTAGTGGGGGGAGACAGGGCAGATGGCAGTAGTGGGGGGAGACAGGGCGTTGGCCGTAGTGGGGGAAGACAGGGCAGATGGCAGTAGTGGGGGGAGACATTGTGGGTGGCAGTAGTGGGGGGAGACAGGGCGGATGGCCACAGTGCAGTACCAGGGGCTGCTGGTGGCAGTAAAGAGGTGTATGGGTCCCGCACAGAACCAGTTGATAATTAGACCTAATTATGATTATGCTTCCTTATTTCTAATTAATCCCTTGTATGTGTTACTGTTATTTGCTGTGTCAGCCTTTATGTGTGTTCTGTGTAATAATCCTGAAAGTAGTGCTGCTGCCGATCTCATATCATTTGTAGTAACTTGGAAAAGATGAGATATGAGGTGCACTCTGGAAGCTTATAGGGGGTTAATCAGAGATGAACGCAGATGTGACATCACGCAGCCCCTGGAAAATGGTCCCAGCCCACCCGCTTTCGCCCCTCAGGGATGCCGCCACAATGTGTGTGTCCACGCGGCCGCTGCGCATGTGCATTTTGCCACCACCAGCAAACTGCTGAGTGAAGTATTTTTTAAGTTTCAAATATACATAGACAAAAATATGTGAATTAAAGATATGAAATAAAGTAGTTTAAAAGCAAAAGATTTCTGGTGTGATTTTGGCTGTGTCCCATCTTGACAAATCATTTGAATAGTGGGATGATATTACGGGAGGGAAGGGGGGGTCACTTTCTGTGTAAAGAAATGGTTTTATTTGTTAGTTTTAAATAAATTATGTCTGTTCAAATGTTGTTTTTTTACTTGTAGGGGAATCAGGGTTGTTGTATTTGGAAAAATAAACTTACCTGACCCTTACCTGGAAATGTCCATGTATGAAGGTATGGGAGATACCTGCTGCAGTCCCTTCTACTTACATTTGGGAGGTCCAGTTGTTTTGGGGGAATTAGTAGCAAATATTAAATGATACATTTGCTCCATAACGTCTCGCTGACCTGTGATTCTTACAAACATATGTTACACAAAATGACATTTGCATTAACAAACATTAATTAAACAAGAAAAACACTTTTTTAAAAAAAACTTTATATATATAACAAAAATAGAAGAAAATCGCCAATTCTGGTCTGGATTCAGTGACTCTATCATGAGAACAAGTGTCTTTTTAGCAAGGACTATGCCAACAGTAACCAGTAGAGGAATCAGGCGTATCCCACAGAATATCAGCGCTGCCACCATACATTGGGGAGAGAAGATAAAGTGCAGATTTCTGAACAGTGCTTTTAGAAGGAACATAAGTGCATAGATCACAATGATCGAAAGTCCAGGACAATGAGGTCAAGAATCCAACACTGGTACTAATTACATATTTACATATTCATCACAGATAACGAAATGCATACCAACACGTTCAACAAACCAGTGGACGTCCGTAGCTTCATATTAACCTCCAGCTGTCACCACCCAAACTGGTTGAACAGTATCCCAGTAGGCCAATTCAAAAGACTCAGGAAGAACTGCTCCAGAGTCAGCGATTATGAGACACAAGGACAAGAACTAAGTTTAAAATTTAGAGAGAAACAGTACGATACAGAAAAGGTACAGACAGCATATACCATGGGTAAGGGAAATGATAGACCTCCCCCCTACAATACAAAAAGAGACCACAACAGAAAACAGACAAAGAGATCCTTTTCATAACACAATACACAAAACAAGCAAATCAGATTAAAAAGATCATAAACAAACATTGGCCGATACTTCAAGATGACACACTAGCAGATATCATACCTCCAAAACTAAAAGTAGTGTTCCTGAAAGCACCAGACATTAAGAAGAAGCTGGCACACATCCCACATCCCATCAAAAAAAAAACCCACAAACTACTATAGACAGAACACATAAAAAGGGGCTTCTAGCACTATGGGACCTGCATGGGCTGCAAGACAACAAAAGCTAGAAGCACCACACCTACCCAAACAGTAACGTCTGTTTCACATTCCACAAAATGTAACACACAGGACAACTTACCATGCCACAGCAAGCGTATCATATATATGTTAGAATGTCCTTGTCCGCAACAATACATAGGAAGGACTATACGACCACTCAACATGAGAATAAATGAACACATACGGAATATTAAAAAAAGTTTCGGAAGATTCATCCACTTTCCTTACATTACAAAGAACATCATGAATCAGATCCCACACTACTCAAGGTCACAGGGCTGAAGAAGGTTAAGAAAAACTGGAGAGAAGGTGACTACATACACACCATCAACAGGGAGGAACTGCGTATGATAATTCACTTGGGGACCCAAACACCCAAAGGCCTTAACCAGGACAATGAAGTACGATCCATAATTTGTATATGAAGATAATATATTTACATCCTGGGATCAAACACTTTCTATAAGCCCACTAGTATCCAAGTAACTATATATTTATAACAACCAGGTAACACCTTTCTGATAGGAATAATACATTTATACAGAATACAGGCACAAGATGAGACTATTTTATTCAATTCACACTTATTGGAGAAACATAATATAGTCTTCTGTTACGTAGTCACATGCAATGTTCAACCCAGACTGCAAGAGCACCAGGGATTTATGTGTAACATGTGACATCTAGTAGCAAACAGTTTAAGTCATTTACTTGTATCAAGAAATGTGCAACACTAAACAGTAACTGAACAACCAATCCACAGAAGAACCATTGATTGCCATCTAGAAAAACCAATAACAATCCAAGTAGTAATAACCAATCCACAGTAGAACCATTGATTGACATCTAGAATAACCAATCACAATCCAAGTATGAATAACAAATCCACAGAAGAATTATTGATTGATATCTAGAAAAGCCAATCACAATCTAAGTAGGAACTACCAACAGTAAATGCTCCCACCCACAAGATGGCTACTTAACCTCACTTATGCCAGAGAACAGTGAATCACACAGACTCCCAGAGGAAGGCCAGCAAGCTGAAACGCGTTGGCGATACAGACACAAAGTCACCCAGAAGAACGGATATTAAGGACACTGATACTCCAAAGAAGCCCCGGTGCCTGGTGTATAAAAATGGAACCATGACAGCAAGGAACATCGCAAGCGGAAAGGACAGATGGGTGGTGTCCAAAGGAGAACAAAAGGTGAGTCTCTGCAAGTGAGGGGGGGTGTCTGCAAGAGGTTCTGCAGAGACCGAGCCGGTACATTCCCTCCCCAGGCAACGAGGAGTCAGGTGCAGGACGCTAGCTCCCGGGGAAGTCTGGAACAAGACCAACCGAGGATGCAGGCATGTCAGCCAGAGCGGAGTCAGCCCGTAACCCCTGTGTTCATCCTGAACAATGCCCGAGTCCCACCGTTTAAGATGAACGGCCGCAATGGTAGCACTCAAGACTACAAAGACTTGTAGCCACTGTAGAGACACGGGTCTCCGGTCTCTACCACCGATAGTGATCATTGGATATCTCATTCATCTCCGCATTAGATGCTGAGTGCACGGAACTTTCACATGAACTGAATGATTTTTGCACCACGGTACTTTATATATTTTATTCATACAATATTGATTTCTGCATTAATGCACTGTATATGTATGCATACTCCATATCATATAATCATAAGTAAAGGTTCCAGAACCGGTTCAGGATATTGCATTTCATTGGCAGATGTCAATCATTACACAACAAAGGCTTTAACAAGCCACACGACCGGCATCAGACACCGAGGGGCGATAGCGCAGGGAGGATAATAATCCAGCCTTATCCCAAGTGTTATCTCACACGCCTCAACAAGAGAGTCGTCATGCGCATGAGGTAGCATCAAGAACCAGACGCTTGTAGATCTTCTTTTGATCCTCCTCCATCTGTCACATTTCCACCACGATGAAGTTATTGCCAAACGATTGCTCCAAGTCCCGAGGCCTATTAAGAACCTCCTCAGTGAGAGTAAAAAACTGTTGTGAGATGGGCAAAGTGGGTTTCCGGATGACCTCCACTGTTTCAGGGGTCGTGGCTGTTGGGTTCGGTGGTCCACTTCGGTTGTCTCACTCATGCAAGGCTTCACTTCCAGCTTCGGTGTAATATCCTGCAATATAAAACAAAAATGAACTCTATGTAAAAATGTGTGTGTACAATACAATACAAATGTGTGTGTACTTACCAGATCCAGACTCTCCGATGCCTCCTCTTCCACAAGAGTGGGAGAATCCGGATCCAGATTACACTGTGGCCTTATCCTTGGCTCTTGCTCCAAAGTGATTTTCGTGAGGTCATAATATCAAAGTGTTGGCTTCTAAACCTCTCCCATCCCTGCTCCTGAACGTTGCGATTCCATGTACTTCTTGTGCTCCTATAAAAACACTGTTCACTGTTCCGGGCTCTACTGTATCTGATCAGCAGGTCATATGCCTGATTCCTCTGTGTCCTGTTGGCATAGTCCGCACTTATTACACACCACAGGCACTCGTTCTCGTGATACAATTCAATGAATCCAGACCAGAATTTGTGATTTTCCTCTGCTGAAACATCTGTGGGAAAAATATTAAACACAATTTAACTACAAAGCACTAGTGTAATGTACACACCTGTGTCATACAACCTGTATAGTAACGCACAAACAGCAACTTGAATTATGAGCACCCAGCGGAAAATAGAAACCCATCTCCAGCACCGTTACACATTATAACACACCGTAATCCCCATTACACATTATTACACACCGTAATGCCCATTACACAATACACACTAATGCCCATTACACATTATTACACACCATAATGCCCATTACACATTATTACACACCGTAATGCCCATTACACATTATTACACACCGTAATGCCCATTACACATTATTACACACTGTAATGCCCCTTACACATTATTACACATTATAATGCCCATTACACATTATTACACACCGTAATGCCCATTACACATTATTATTAGATATGAGCGGGTTCAGTTCCCTGAGAACTGGACCCCCCGAACTTCACGCTCTGAGCCCAGATCCGAGTCCAGCTCTGGACTACTTGCCAGACTTGGAAACCAGAACGAGGCAAAACGTCATCATCCCACTGTCGGATTCTCGCTGGATTTGGATTCCATATAAACAGCCACGCATCTCCGCCATTTTCACCCCAGACTTGGAGAGTGAGGGAGACAGACCTCTGTCTCTCTCTGTGGGTGGTGGCATTGGGTGGGGTCAGTGTGTGCTCTGTAGGGGTGCTGCTGCAGTCACTGTGGTGTAACTGTGCTGTGTTAGGAGTGCTGTCCTGTCACTGGTGTTTCATGTGCTGCAGCTGTACATGGGTGTTGCTGTCCTGGCTGTCACTGTGTTGTACAGGGTGCAGGGGCACTGTCCTCCTGTATGCTGGAAAATATAGGGGTGCTGCTGTTCAAATAACATTACACCGGTCCTGTGTGTCATAAAAATTCAGGGGTGCAGTTGTTAAAAATTAAAAGCACACTTCTGTATACTGTAAAATATAGGAGTGTTGCTGTTCAAATAACATTACATTGGCCCTCTATGGTGTAAGTATACAGGGGTGCTGTGAAAATAAAGGGGCACTGTTTGTGTCCTGTAATAATAAAGGGTGCTGTCCTGTGAAATGGAGAACAACAATTTGGAGGAAAAAATTGTGCAAGATCTGGAACCACTTCCAGTTCCTAGTGCTGAAGCTGCTGCTGCCACCAGTCATGACATTAACGATTTCATTCCATCAACTTTCTCTGCTAAGGCCGATGCCCAATGTCATAGAGGGCGTGTAAAATCCAAGAAGCAAAAATTAATAATCAGAAAAAAATAAACTATCTGACGAGAAACATAAAATTGGCAAAATTGGCAATAGGCCATTCACGACACGAAGTGGCAAGGTAAGGCTAAGGTCTTGGCCTATGTTCATAATTGGTGGCTCAGCTTCTCATGAGGATGGAAGCCCTCCAGCCTCTCGAATAAAATTAAGCTTGTTAAACATCTGTGCATACAGAGATATCGCAAATCCCCAAGGAGAGTCGTAGTGTGTCCGCGGTTGCGATGTCCAGGCCTGACCTTCCCAAGACTGTATGGAAAAAGGAGGCTCCTACCACCATTTGCACGCCCCCTGCAAGTGCTGGAAGGAGCACCACCAGTCCAGTTGCTGATATTGAGATTGAGGATGTCACTGTAGACGTACACCAGGATGAGCAGGATATTGGTGTAGCTGGCACTGAGGAGGAAGTTTATGATCAGGATTCTGATGGAGATGTGGTTGGTTTGAATAAGGCACCAGTGGAGACAGCTGTTGTCCATTAGAGGAGAAAGCACATTGACATGCCTGGACACAATACAAGAAAGTCACCTCTTCGGTGGGGAATTATTTCTCCACAAATGTGGACAACAGCTGTCAAGCCATATGTTGCCTTTGTCAATCTGTAATAAGTAGGAGTAAGGCTGTTAACCACCTAGGAACATCCTCCCTTATACGTCACCTGCAGCACATTCATCAGAAGTCATTGTCAAATTTCCTCCTCAGTCAGGAACGTCAGTAGTCCTGCAGGCCATGTCACTGCCATGACTGACAAGTCCTCCCCTAATCGTGATTCCTCTGGAGGATCCTTGAGTGTTATGCCTACTACTGCTGCTGCCACTGCTGTTGTTGCTGCTGGAGTCGATCATCATCCCAGAGGGGAAGTCAGAAGACCACTTGTACTGCTTCAACTAAGCAATTGACTGTCCACAGTCCTTTGCGAGGAAGATGAAATATGACAGCAGTCATCCTGCTGTAAAGCGGATAACTGAGGCCATAACAACTATGCTGGTGGTAGACGTGCGTCCGGTATCCTCCATTAGTGCAGTGGGATTTAGATAGCTGATGGACATTCTGTGTCCCCGATACCAAATTCCGTCTAGATTCCACTTCACTAGACAAGCGATTCCCGGACTGTACAGGGACATTAAGAAAGTGTACTCAGTGTCCTTAAAAATGTGGTTGTACCCAGTGTCCACTTAACCACGGACATGTGGACAAGTGGAGCAGGGCAAACTAAGGAATACATGACTGTGACAGCCCACTGGGTAGATGAATTGCCTCCCACAGCAACAACAGCAGCGGCACCAGTAACAGCATCTTGCAAATACCAACTCGCTCCTAGGCAGGTTACGCTGTGTATCACCGCTTTCCATAAGAGGCACACAGCTGACAACCTTTTTCAGAAACTGAGGGACATCATCGCACAATGGCTTACACCACTTAGACTCTCCTGGGGATTTGTGATATCGGACAATGCAGCCAATTTTGTGCGTGCATTACATCTGGGCAAATTCCAGCACGTCCCATGTTTTGCACATATAATTAATTTGGTGGTGCAGAATTTTTTGAAAAACGACAGGGGCGTGTAGGAGATGCTGGCGATGGCCCGAAAAATTGCGTGCCACTTTCGACATTCAGCCACTGTGTGCCAAAGACTGGAGCGCCAGCAAACACTCCTGAACCTGCTCTGCCATCACCTGAAGCAAGAGGTGGTAACGAGGGGGTATTCAACACTCTATATACTTCAGAAGATGGAGGAGCAACAAAAGGCCATTCAAGCCTATATGTCCACCTACGGTACAGGCAAAGGAGGGGGAATACACCTGACTCAAGCGCAATGGAGAATGATTTCCGTGTTTTGCACGGTTCTCCAAACCTTCAAACTTGCCACACGTGAAGTCAGTTCAGACACTGCCAGCCTAAGTCAGGTCATTCCCCTCATCAGGCTTTTGCAGAAGCAGCTGGAGAAATTGAAGGAGGAGCTAATACGGAGCGATTCCATTAAGTATGTGGGAATTGTAGTTGGAGGGTTTATATCTAAAGAAGCCTTAATGTGTGGCACACTCTTTTTTGTTTCATGAATAAATGAAAACATAACTTTTATTCTTATTTAAGATAGATTTTTCAATAGGCATGACATAAGGCAATTGATTGTCAGCCGGAAAAGACAAAGAATTAATGAAAGATATAAAATAATTTATATACCACCACTAGGTAGAGCAAGAATTGATATAAGCAAGTGAAATATAAAAGGGATTTAAACACAGGTTTTATTTATCAAATTTATGAGATCCTTTCACAACAGGATTGTGATCTCAGAAAAAAACTCATTTAAAGCTGCTTCCTGCAGAGCGTTACTACTGCATACAACCTAAGTACTCCCTGCAGAGCGTTACTACTGCATACAACCTAAGTGCTCCCTGCAGAGCGTTACTACTGCATACAACCTAAGTGCTCCCTGCAGATTTTTTCTACTGCATACAACCTAAGTGCTCTCTGCAGAGCATTACTACTGCATACAACCTAAGTGCTCCCTGCAGAGCGTTACTACTGCATACAACCTAAGAGTGCTCCCTGCAGAGCGTCACTACTGCATACAACCTAAGTGCTCCCTGCAGAGCGTTACTACTGTATACAACCTAAGTGCTCCCTGCAGAGCGTTACTACTGCATACAACCTAAGTGGCCTTTTCTGGTAACCACTACGTCTTACAATGACCACTTTGTTACTACCCGTAGCGGATCACACGATAAGACAGTGTTACTACCTATAATGTATAACAGTGGGATCATTCTCACAGGCACAAAGAAACATATATGTACAATTCAGCACATATGTAATAATATTGGTATTGAGAGGAAATGTTTTCCTATAACAAGTATATCATTGTAAAACCCAGGCACCAATGTGATCAAGCAAACATGAAACGTACGTCATCGGAAGCTCAGACGTACACTGTCTCCGGGTGCGTGGATTTCAAACCCGACCCGGCATCTGTGCTCTCGAGCGGCTCCCAGTGCAGCGTTACAGGTCTCCTAGCGGTACTGACACCGCTCTCTGCACAGCGCTACAGATTCCCAGCGGCATTGACACTGCAGCCACCATTTCGGGCAGGTACTCAGAGCGGCTCTCTCATTCCCGGGACACCGCTCACCTCCTCTGCAATGTGTACCCGCAACAGGGGAGGGAGCGACTGATCCCGGGGACAGAAGCTGCTGCACTTTATCTTTCCTTCTGCTCTGGTGCTGGTGCTTTCCCTGCTCTCATTGTTCCCAGTCACTGCCCCACGTCACATGGGATAAAAGTAGAAGAGGGATTCAGCCTATATACACCAGAGCTTCTTTATATCTATCAGAGGAAGGATCTCTATCAGAAGAATGGTTATAGCACTGTTTATATAACAGCATATATTATCATTATTACAGGCTGCTACTCTCTCCCCAACCTCATTCATTCTTCAGATGTTATATTTCTGTAGCGGGTGCTGGAGATACAGAAAGGTGGTTCTCCTGATTTGTGGACTCATTGCATACAGACGTCATTACTAGTCACTGGTTACTACTCGTTATCTGACTGATTTATATTTTCTCTGACGTCCTAGTGGATGCTGGGGACTCCGTAAGGACCACAGGGAATAGACGGCTCTGCAGGAGACTGGGCACAATTAAAGAAAGATTCAGGACTATCTGGTGTGCACTGGCTCCTCCCCCTATGACCCTCCTCCAGACCTCAGTTAGGATACTGTGCCCGGAAGAGCTGACACAATAAGGAAGGATTTTGAATCCTGGGTAAGACTCATACCAGCCACACCAATCACACCGTACAACTCGTGATATGAACCTCGGTTAACAGTATGATAACAATGGAGCCTCTGCATAGATGGCTCACAATAACAACCCGATTTGTGGAACAATAACTATTTACAAGTATTGCAGACAATCCGCACTTGGGATGGGCGCCCAGCATCCACTACGGACTACGAGAAATAGAATTACCGGTGAGTAAATTCTTATTTTCTCTGACGTCCTAGTGGATGCTGGGGACTCCGTAAGGACCATGGGGATTATACCAAAGCTCCCAAACGGGCGGGAGAGTGCGGATGACTCTGTAGCACCGAATGAGCAAACTCAATGTCCTCCTCAGCCAGGGTATCAAATTTGTAAAATTTAGCAAAAGTGTTAGACTCTGACCAAGTAGCCGCTCAGCAAAGTTGCAGTGCCGAGACCCCTCGGGCAGCCGCCCAAGATGAACCCACCTTCCTTGTGGAGTGGGCTTTTACTGATTTTGGCTGCGGTAGTCCTACCGTAGAATGCGCAAGCTGAATAGTGTTACAAATCCAGCGAGCAATGGTCTGCTTAGAAGCAGGAGCACCCAGCTTATTGGGTGCATACAGGATAAACAGCGAATCAGTTTTCCTGACTCCAGCCGTCCTGGAAACATAAATTTTCAGGGCCCTGACTACGTCCAGCAACTTGGAATCCTCCAAGTCCCTAGTAGCCGCAGGCACCACAATAGGTTGGTTCAAGTGAAACGCTGATACCACCTTCGGGAGAAACTGAGGACGAGTCCTCAACTCTGCCCTATCCAAATGGAAAATCAGATAAGGGCTTTTGCATGACAAAGCTGCCAATTCTGATACACGCCTGGCCGAAGCCAGGGCCAACAACATGACCACTTTCCACGTGAGATATTTCAAATCCACGTTTTTAAGTGGCTTGAACCAATGTGACTTCAGGAATCCCAAAACCACATTGAGATCCCAAGTTGCCACTGGAGGCACGTAAGGAGGTTGAATATGCAGAACTCCCTTAACAAAAGTCTGAACTTCAGGCAACGAAGCCAGTTCCTTTTGAAAGAAAATCGACAGAGCCGAAATCTGGACCTTAATGGACCCCAATTTGAGGCCCATTGTCACCCCTCCTTGCAGGAAATGCAGGAAACGACCCAGTAGAAATTCCTCCGTTGGGGCCTTCATGGCCTCACACCAAGCCACATATTTTCGCCAAATGCGGTGATAGTGGGTTGCAGTCACATCCTTCCTGGCCTTGATCAGGGTAGGAATGACTTCCTCCGGAATACCTTTTTCCTTCAGGATCCGGCGTTCAACCGCCATGCCGTCAAACGCAGCCGCGGTAAGTCTTGGAACAGGCAGGGCCCCTGGTGCAGCAGGTCCTGCCTTAGTGGTAGAGGCCATGGGTCCTCTGAGAGCATCTCTTGAAGTTCCGGGTACCAAGTTCTTCTTGGCCAATCCGGAACCACGAGTATAGTTCTCACTCTTCCCCTTCGTATTATTCTCAGCACCTTGGGAATAGGAGGCAGAGGGGGAAACACGTAAACCGACTGGTACACCCACGGTGTCACTAGAGCGTCCACAGCTATTGCCTGAGGGTCCCTTGACCTGGCGCAATATCTTTTTAGCTTTTTGTTGAGGCGGGACGCCATCATATCCACCTGTGGTCTTTCCCAACGGTTTACAATCAATTGGAAGACTTCTGGATGAAGCCCCCACTCTCCCGGGTGAAGGTCGTGTCTGCTGAGGAAGTCTGCTTCCCAGTTGTCCACACCCGGAATGAACACTGCTGACAGTGCTAGCACGTGATTTTCCACCCACCGGAGAATCCTTGTGGCTTCTGCCATTGCCCTCCTGCTTCTTGTGCCGCCCTGTCTGTTTACATGGGCGACCACCGTGATGTTGTCTGATTGGCTCAGAACCGGTTTGTTTTGAAGCAGGGGACCTGCTTGGCATAGGGCATTGTAAATGGCTCTTAGCTCCAGGATATTTATGTGTAGTGAAATCTCCTGATTTGACCACAGCCCTTGGAAATTTCTTCTCTGTGTGAATGCTCCCCAGCCCCGAAGGCTGGCATCCGTGATCACCAGGACCCAGTCCTGTATTCCGAATCTGCGGCCCTCTAGGAGATGAGCCCTCTGCAGCCACCACAGTAGTGACACCCTGGTCCTTGCTGACAGGGTTATCCGCTGCTGCATCTGGAGATGCGACCCGGACCATTGGTCCAACAGGTCCCACTGGAAAATCCTTGCATGGAACCTTCCGAATGGAATTGCTTCGTACGAAGCTACCATTTTTCCCAGGACTCGCGTGCATTGATGTACCGACACCTGTCCTGGTTTTAGGAGGTTTCTGACTAGAGATGACAACTCCTCTGCTTTTTCCACTGGAAGAAACACTTTTTTCTGGTCTGTGTCCAGAATCATTCCCAGGAACAGAAGACGTGTCGTCGAGACCAGCTGTGACTTTGGGATATTGAGAATCCAGCCGTGCTGCTGCAGCACTTCCCGAGAAAGTGCTACCCCCACTAACAACTGTTCCTTGGACCTCGCCTTTATCAGGAGATCGTCCAAGTACGGGATAATTAAAACCCCCTTCTTCCGAAGGAGTATCATCATTTCGGCCATTACCTTGGTAAAGACCCTCGGTGGCGTGGATAACCCAAACGGCAGCGTCTGGAACTGATAGTGACAGTCCTGTGCCACAAACCTGAGGTACTCCTGGTGAGGAGGGTAAATGGGGACATGCAGGTAGGCATCCTTGATGTCCAGGGAGACCATGTAATCCCCCTCGTCCAGGCTTGCAATAACCGCCCTGAGCGATTCCATCTTGAACTTGAATCTTTTGATATATGTGTTCAAGGAATTTAAATTTAAGATGGGTCTCACCGAACCGTCCGGTTTCGGTACCACAAACATTGTGGAATAGTAACCCTTTCCTTGTTGAAGGAGGGGTACCTTGACAATCACTTGCTGTGAATACAGTTTTTGGATAGCCACCAACACTGCCTCCCTGGCAGAGGGAGTTGCTGGTAAGGCAGATTTTAGGAAACGGCGGGGGGGAGACGTCACGAATTCCAGCCTGTACCCCTGAGATACTACTTGAAGGATCCAGGGATCCACCTGTGAGAGAGCCCACTGTGCGCTGATATTTCTGAGACGGGCCCCCACCGTACCCGGGTCCGCCTGTGAAGCCCCAGCGTCATGCTGTGGACTTACCGGACGCGGGGGAGGACTTCTGCTCTTGGGAACTGGCTGTATGCTGCAGCTTTTTCCCTCTACCTTTTCCTCTCGGCAGAAAGGATGCGCCTCTAGCCCTCTTGTTTTTATGGGGCCGAAAGGACTGTACTTGATAATACGGTGCTTTCTTTTGCTGTGGGGTAGCCTGTGGCAAAAATGTCGATTTCCCAGCTGTAGCTGTGGAAACGAGATCTGAAAGACCATCCCCAAACAGTTCCACCCCCTTATAAGGCAAAACTTCCATGTGCCTTTTTGAATCGGCATCACCTGACCACTGCCGAGTCCATAAACCCCTTCTGGCGGCAATGGACATTGTGCTTATTTTTGATGCCAGCCGGCAAATATCCCTCTGTGCACCACGCATGTATAAGACAGCGTCTTTTATATGCTCTATTGTCAGCAAAATATTGTCTCTATCCAGAGTATCAATATTATCCGACAGGGAATCTGACCACGCAGCAGCAGCACTGCACATCCATGCCGATGCAATCGCTGGTCGCAATATAATGCCCGTGTGTGTATATATAGCTTTAAGGGTAGTCTCCTGCTTTCTATCAGCAGGTTCCTTTAGGGCGTCCGTCCCCGGAGACGGTAGTGCCACCTTTTTTGATAAACGTGTAAGCGCTTTATCTACCCTAGGGGGTGTTTCCTAACGTGACCTATCCTCTTGCGGGAAAGGGTACGCTGCCAATAACCGTTTAGAATTATCAATTTCTTATCGGGGGAAGTCCACGCTTCCTCACACACCTCATTTAATTCCTCAGATGCAGGAAAAACTACTGAAATGTGTAATACATTTTTCATTGCCTCAATCATGTAACGGGTGGACCTATTGGAAGGTACACTAGTCTCATCGTCGTCGACACTGGAGTCGGTATCCGTGTCAACATCTGTGTCTGCCATCTGAGGTAGCGGGCGCTTTAGATCCCCTGATGACATTTGAGACGCTTGGACAGGCACAAGCTGAGTAGCTGGCTGTCCTATGTCGTCAAACCTTTTATGTAAGGAGCTGACACTGTCACGTAATTCCTTCCATAAGTCCATCCACACAGGTGTCGACCCCGCAGGGGGTGACATCACATTCATAAGGCATTTGCTCCGCCTCCACGTCATATTCCTCATCATACATGTCGACACAGCAGTACCGACACACAGCACACACACAGGGAATGCTCTGACAGAGGACAGGACCCCACAAAGCCCTTTGGGGAGAGAGAGGGAGAGTATGCCAGCACACACCAGAGCGCTATATAAGACAGGGATATCACTATACAGAGTGTTTTCCCCTATAGCTGCTTATACTATATATACTGCGCCTAAATGTATTGCCCCCCTCTCTTTTTTACCCTTTCTGTAGTGCAGGACTGCAGGGGAGAGCCAGGGAGCGATCCTTCCAGCGGAGCTGTGAGGGAAAATGGCGCCAGTGTGCTGAGGAAGATGGCTCCGCCCCTTTTTCGGCAGGCTTTCTCCCGCTGTTTGTGTAAATCTGGCAGGGGTAATTTACACCTATATAACCTCTAGGGCTATATATGGTGTCAGTTTTGCCAGCCAAGGTGTTAATACTGCTGCTCAGGGAGCCCCCCCCCATCCAGCGCCCTGCACCCATCAGTGACCGCAGTGTGAAGTGTGCATGAGGAAGAAGTCTTCAGCCGCCGATTTTCAGGACACTTCTTGCTTCTGGCTCTAAAGGGGACGGCGGCGCGGCTCCGGGACCGGACGACGAGGTCAGGTCCTGTGTGGGATCCCTCTGGAGCTAATGGTGTCCAGTAGCCTAAGAAGCCCAAGCTACCACCAGTTAGGTAGATTCGCTTCTTCTCCCCTTAGTCCCTCGGTGCAGTGAGCCTGTTGCCAGCAGGTCTCACTGTAAAATAAAAAACCTAAAATATACTTTCTTTCTAGGAGCTCAGGAGAGCTTCCTAGTGTGCATCCAGCTCGGCCAGGCACAAAAATCTAACTGGGGTCTGGAGGAGGGTCATAGGGGGAGGAGCCAGTGCACACCAGATAGTCCTGAATCTTTCTTTAATTGTGCCCAGTCTCCTGCGGAGCCGTCTATTCCCCATGGTCCTTACGGAGTCCCCAGCATCCACTACGGACTACGAGAAATAGAATTACCGGTGAGTAAAATCTTATTTATATCAGGCGTCACTCAGTGATTGGCAATAGTATTGTGTAGATGCATGTTGGGACAACTTAGCAGGCCTTTGCAGTGGCGTAAGTTCGCCCCAGTCGCCCGGAGGCATGATAAATGTTGGTGCCCCCCCTACATATCGCCGGCATACCGACAGCGTGGCGAGCGCAAATGAGCCCCTTGCGGGCTCGCTACGCACGCCACGCTATTTATTCTCCCTCCAGGGGGAGGTCGTGGACCCCCATGAGGGAGAAAAACTGTCGGTATGCCGGCTGTCGGGATTCCGGCGACGGTATACTGTGCGCCGGGATCCCGACAGTTGGCAACCTGAAGACCACCCATAATGCCCCTGTACAGTGCCACATACATATAAAAATGTCAAAAATGGGTGCTTCCCCACTGCCAGAAACATATGTCCCCACAGTGCCAGATACATATATGCCTCACAGTGCCAGATACACATGACCCCCAGTGCCAGATATACTTGTCCCCCCAGTGCCAGATATGCCCCCAATGCCAGTGTCCCCACAGTGCCAGCTATGCCCCTAGTGCCAGATATATATGTGCCCAAAGTGCCAGCTATGCCCCCAGTGCAGTGTCCCCCCAGTGCCAGCTATGCCCCTGTGCCAGATATATATGTCCCCAAAGTGCCAGCCATGCCCCCAGTGCCAGATATGCCCCCAGTGCCAGATATATATGTCCCCACAGTGCCAGCTATGCCCCCAATGCCAGTGTCCCCACAGTGCCAGATATGACCCCCAGTGCCAGGTATACAGGTCCCCACAGTGCCAGCTATGCCCCCAATGCCAGTGTCCCCACAGTGCCAGATATGACCCCCAGTGCCAGGTATACAGGTCCCCACAGTGCCAGCAATGCCCCCAGTGCCACATATAGATGACCCTCCCCCCCATCCCTTGTGCTGCTCACCGCGCTGCTGCTGTCTGTGGGAGGGGGGGGAGCGCAGCGTGCGCCTCCCCTGCCCCTCACTCTCCGGCGGCTGTGTCCCTCTTCAATTATGCACCGGACCATGAGCCAATTAAAGCTCGCGGACCGGCAGCCTTAGCTGCCGGTCCGCGAGCTCTGATTGGCTCACGGACCGGCGCTGAATTGAAGCGCGCCGCCGCCGGAGAGTGAGGGGCAGGGGGGGCGCACGCTGCGCTCCCCTCCCCTCACAGACAGCAGCAGCAGCGCGGTGAGCGGCACTGGGGACAGTGGAGGAGATGCGCCCCCTTGAGGCCAGGAGCCCGGCGGCAGCCGACTCCACTGCCTCCCAGAGTTCCGCCCCTGGGCCTTTGGAATGAAACAGGCAGAAAGCTGGATATTATCTATGGCCCTCATTCCGAGTTGTTCGCTCGGAGTTTTTCATTGCATCGCAGTGAAATTCCGCTTAGAGCGCATGCGCAAAGTTCGCACTGCGACTGCGCCAAAGTAACTTTGCTAAGAAGAAAGTATTTTTACTCACGGCGTTTTCATCGCTCCGGCGATCGTAATGTGATTGACAGGAAATGGGTGTTACTGGGCGGAAACACGGCGTTTTAGGGGCGTGTGGCTGAAAACGCTACCGTTTCCGGAAAAAACGCAGGAGTGTCCGGAGAAACGGTGGGAGTGCCTGGGCGAACGCTGGGTGTGTTTATGACGTCAGGCGGGACCGAAAAGCACTGAACTGATCGCACAGGCAGAGTAAGTCTGAAGCTACTCAAAAACTGCTAACTCGTTTGTGATCGCAATATTGCGAATACATCGGTCGCACATTTAAGAAGTTTAGATTCACTCCCAGTAGGCGGCGGCTTAGCGTGTGTAACTCTGCTAAAATCGCCTTGCGAGCGATCAACTCGGAATGAGGGCCTATGTACTAACCTTGGGATAATATAATGTATACCTCGCTCTGTGACAGGGTTTCATATTGTATACCATGGGGGTAATTCCAAGTTGATCGCAGCAGGAATTCTGTTAGCAATTGGGCAAAACCATGTGCACTGCAGGGGAGGCAGATATAACATGTGCAGAGAGAGTTAGATTTGGGTGTGGTGTGTTCAATCTGCAATCTAATTTGCAGTATAAAAATAAAGCAGACAGTATTTACCCTGCACAGAAATAAAATAACCCACCCAGATCTAATTATCTCTCTGCAAATGTTTTATCTGCCCCCCCTGCTGTGCACATGGTTTTGTCCAACTGCTAAAAAATGTCCTGCTGCGATCAACTTGGAATTACCCCCCTTGTTACAGGGAATATCCCTTCTCAATAACAATATTGTCACAGAAGTGATACAAATGTGTAGAATTGGATATGCATGCCTTAGAGAACTGTGCTGTGTTACAGGGTTACACATGATATGCTCAGTCACAGGAGAACACCTTTTATTACCAACAATATTGTTTTATTCCATGTACATATCTTTGTGATGTGGTCAGTTATCAATTTATATATGTACTGAATGGGTAACACATGTGATTGAGGATTCTGCTCTCGTACAGGGTTTTACAATGATATACTTGTTATAGGAAAACATTTCCTCTCAATACCAATATTATTACATATGTGCTGAATTGTACATATATGTTTCTTTGTGCCTGTGAGAACGATCCCACTGTTATACATTATAGGTAGTAACACTGTCTTATTGTGTGATACGCTACGGGTAGTAACAAAGTGGTCATTGTAAGACATAGTGGTTACCAGAAAAGGCCACTAAGGTTGTATGCAGTAATAACGCTCTGCAGGGAGCACTTAGGTTGTATGCAGTAATAACGCTCTGCAGGGAGCACTTAGGTTGTATGCAGTAGTAACGCTCTGCAGGGAGCACTTAGCTTGCATGCAGTAATAACGCTCTGCAGGGAGCACTTAGGTTGTATGCAGTAGTGACGCTCTGCAGGGAGCACTTAGGTTGTATGCAATAGTAATGCTCTGCAGGGAGCACTTAGGTTGTATGCAGTAGTAACGCTCTGCAGCGAGCACTTAGATTGTATGCAGTAGTAATGCTCTGCATTGAGCACTTAGGTTGTATGCAGAAGTAATGCTCTGCAGGGAGCACTTAGGTTGTATGCAGTGGTAATGCTCTGCAGGGAGCACTTAGGTTGTATGCAGTAGTAACGCTCTGCAGGGAGCACTTAGGTTGTATGCAGTAGTAACGCTCTGCAGGGAGCACTTAGCTTGTATGCAGTAATAATGCTCTGCAGGGAGAACTTAGGTTGTATGCAGTAGTAATGCTCTGCATGGAGCACTTAGGTTGTATGCAGTAGTAACCCTCTGCAGGGAGCACTTAGGTTGTATGCAGTAGTAACCCTCTGCAGGGAGCACTTAGGTTGTATGCAGTAGTAACGCTCTGCAGGGAGCACTTAGGTTGTATAGAAACATAGAAACATAGAATTTGTCGGCAGATAAGAACCACTTGGCCCATCTAGTCTGCCCCCTTTTTTTTTTTTTATATTATTTTTTTTTATCACTAACCTTATTTGATCCTTATTTCTTTGTAAGGATATCCTTATGTCTATCCCATGCATGTTTAAATTGCTCTACTGTCTTAGCCTCTACCACCTCTGATGGGAGGCTATTCCACTTGTCCACTACCCTTTCTGTGAAATAATTTTTCCGCAAATTTCCCCTGAACCTCCCCCCCTCCAGTCTCAGTGCATGTCCTCGTGTCCTATTGCTTCTCTTCATTTGGAGAATGTTTCCCTCCTGGACTTTGTTAAAAGCCTTCATATATTTGAAAGTTTCTATCATGTCCCCTCTTTCCCTTCTCTGCTCCAAACTATACATATTGAGATTTCCTAGTCTTTCTGGGTATGTTTTGTGATGTAGGCCATACACCATTTTAGTTGCCCTCCTTTGTACAGTTTCTAATGTATTAATATCCTTTTGAAGATATGGCCTCCAGAACTGAATACAGTATTCTAGATGAGGCCGTACCAATGACCTATACAGTGGCATTATTACTTCTTTCTTTCTGCTGCTGATTCCTCTCCCAATGCAGCCAAGCATCTGACTAGCCTTCCTCATTGCCTTGTTACATTGCTTACCTGCTTTTAAGTCATCTGAAATAGTGACTCCTAGATCCCTTTCCTCCTCAGTAGTTTTCAGTATAGTGCCATTAATACTGCATTTAGCTTTAGGATTTTTGAGACCCAAGTGCATGATTTTGCATTTTTGGGCATTAAACTGTAATTGCCAGACTCTTGACCATTCCTCTAGTCTACTTAGATCCTCAATCATTTGTTTTACCCCACCTGGTGTGTCTACCCTGTTGCATACCTTTGTGTCATCTGCAAAAAGGCATACTTTCCCTTTAATGCCATTTGCAATGTCACCAATAAAGATATTAAAAAGCACTGGTCCAAGTACAGATCCCTGGGGTACTCCACTGGTAACATTTCCCTCCTGTGAATGCACTCCATTTACCACAACTCTCTGTTTTCTATCCTTCAACCAAGATCTTATCCATTCAATAATCCTAATATCCAATCCCAAACTTTCAAGTTTATTTAGCAGTCTGCGATGTGGAACTGTATCAAAAGCCTTACTAAAGTCTAGATAAGCTATATCCATGGCTCCACCATTATCCATCACTTTAGTCACACAATCAAAAAAGTCAATAAGATTTGTTTGACATGATCTCCCCCCAGTGAATCCATGCTGTTTGGGATCCAGTAAATTGCCAGATTTGAGATGATCTACAACTCTTTCTTTTAAGAGTGTTTCCATCAATTTTCCTACTACTGATGTAAGACTCACTGGTCTGTAGTTGTTTGCCCCTTCCTTGCTTCCACTTTTGTGCAGTGGGACTACGTTTGCTCTTTTCCAGTCCCCTGGAATTTCTCCTGTAGCTAATGACTGGTTGAATAATTCTGTCAATGGTGCTACAAGCACCTCTTTAAGTTCTTTTAGTATCCTTGGATGTATCCCATCTGGCCCCATAGATTTGTCCACTTTCAGCTTTGAGAGTTCTGTTAGGACCTTCTCCTCTGTAAATGTACTTGTTTCATTTTCCTGAATATCCCTGCAACTTAACTGTGGCCCCTTCCCCTCTCTTTCAGTAGTAAACACTGAGCAAAAATAATCATTAAGATGATCTGCTATTAAATTGTCTCCTTCAACAAGACTCCCAGTGTCCGTCTTTAGTTTTATAATTCCGCCTTTTGTTTTTCTCTTTTCGCTTATATACCTAAAAAAAGTTTTGCCTCCTTTACCCACTGACTGGGCCATTTTCTCCTCAGCTTGTGCCTTTGCACATCTGATTACCTTCTTTGCCTCCTTCTGTCTAACAAGATATATTTTTGCAGTATGTAACGCTCTGCAGGGAGCACTTAGGTTGTATGCAGTAGTAACGCTCTGCAGGGAGCACTTAGCTTGTATACAGTAGTAATGCTCTGCAGGGAGAACTTAGGTTGTATGCAGTAGTAATGCTCTGCATGGAGCACTTAGGTTGTATGCAGTAGTACGCTCTGCAGGGAGCACTTAGGTTGTATGCAGTAGTAACGCTCTGCAGGGAGCACTTAGGTTGTATGCAGTAGTAATGCTCTGCAGGGAGCACTTAGCTTGTATGCAGTAATAATGCTCTGCAGGGAGAACTTAGGTTGTATGCAGTAGTAACGCTCTGCAGGGAGCACTTAGGCTGTATGCAGTAGTAACGCTCTGCAGGGAGCACTTATATTGTATGCAGTAGTAACGCTCTGCAGGGAGCACTAATATTGTATGCAGTAGTAACGCTCTGCAGGGAGCACTAATATTGTATGCAGTAGTAACGCTCTGCAGGGAGCACTAATATTGTATGCAGTAGTAACCCTCTGCAGGGAGCACTTAGGTTGTATGCAGTAGTACGCTCTGCAGGGAGCACTTAGGTTGTATGCAGTAGTAATGCTCTGCAGGGAGCACTTAGCTTGTATACAGTAATAATGCTCTGCAGGGAGAACTTAGGTTGTATGCAGTAGTAACGCTCTGCAGGGAGCACTTAGGCTGTATGCAGTAGTAACGCTCTGCAGGGAGCACTTATATTGTATGCAGTAGTAACGCTCTGCAGGGAGCACTAATATTGTATGCAGTAGTAACGCTCTGCAGGGCGCAGCTGTAAAACAGTTGTTTTTTTTAGATCACAATCCCGTTGTGAAAGGATCTCATAAATTTGATAAATAAAACCTGTTTAAATTCCTTTTATATTTCACTTGCTAATATCAGTTATTGCTCTACCCATATACCCATACATAGGTAGTGCTGGTATATACATTATTTTATATCTTTCATTTATTTCTTGTCTTTCCAGGCTGACAATCAATTGCCTTATGTCATGTCTATTGAAAAATCATTCTTAAATAAAAATAATAAAAGTTATGCTTTCATTTATTCATGAAACGTAAAGAAAAAAGAGTGCGCCACACATTAAGGCTTCTTTAGATATAAGCCCACTAGTGTTTTTTCTAAACCCCCTAACCAGTCATTGCAATTTGCTTAATGTCGCACCTCCAACCAGATTAGCTAATCTTTGGTATTAACACTTTCGGATTATTCCCTCTATCCGTTGGTTCATACATAGAAGGATCATAAAACAATTATCATTTGGGCCTGTGCATAGTCCCTCAGACGTAACGTCTTCCCTGGAAATACTGGTGGATGGAGCCCTTCATTCGCTTTGCCAGGATTCAAGGGTGGTCAATCTGTTGAAATCAGAGCACTACATTTTGGCCACCGTGCTCGATCCTAGGTGTAAAGCCTACATTATATCTCTCTTTCCGGACACAAGTCTGTAGAGGTGGAAAGACCTGCTGGTGAGAAAATTGTCAACTCACGCGGAACGTGACCCGTCACCAGCTACTCCTTCATTTTCTCCAGCAACTGGGGCTGCGAGGAAAAGGATAACATTTCCGAGCCCACCCGCTGGACACAAAAGTAACAATACAAGTGACACATTAACAGGAAATTGTTTCTGTCACCATAGCGACAATTATCTGGAAATAAGATAATACACAGACACATAAAAAGACTCAACGGAAATCTTTTGTTTTAAAAAAACTTTATTTCATATCTTTAATAAACAGATTTTTCTCTATATTTTAAACTTAAAAAATACTTTACTCTGCACAACATGGATAAAATATCCTTTAAAGCACAGAAACAATTCAAGTTACATTATAGTATTGCACGTAAGTAAAACAGATTCATATCAGGAGAGCCAAAACCCTATGGGGGTCATTCAGACCCAGCCGCAATAGTGGCCCGCAGCAGTTTACTGGTGGTGACAAAATGCACGTGCAGAGGCTGCAGACACACGCATTGTGGCCGCATCCCTGAGGGGTGAATGAGGGCGGGCCAGGACCATTTTCCAGGGGATGCGTTCATCTCTGATTAACCCCCTATAAGCTTCCAGAGTGCACCTCATATCTCATCTTTTCCAAGTTACTACAAATGATATGAGATCGGTGGCAGCACTACTTTCAGGATTATTACACAGAACACACATAAAGGCTGACACAGCAAATAACAGGAACACATATAAGGGATTCATTAGAAATAAGGAAGAATAATCATTAAGTCTAATTATCAACTGGTTCTGTGCAGGACCCATACACCTCGTTACTACCTCCAGCAGCCCCTGGTACTGCACTGTGACCATCCACCCTGTCCCCCGCCTGCTGTCACCTGCCCTATCTCCCCCTACTACTGCCACTGCCCTGTCTCCCCTTCTGACACCTTAGCACTGCTTGGGGACAATATTACCCACAGACAGTGCCTCCGTCAGCCCCCGCTACAGCACTAGTGCCACCACCCTGTCTCCCCCTCTGACATCTCAGCACTGCTTGGGGATTCTTGGTACTGCTGGTAACAGTCCTTTATCTGCAGATGGAAGTAAACAAGCAGGGCAGTAATGAGGCAGAAGCTGCTTCTGGTACCATAGACCCTGGTCATATAGGGCTGGGAGAGTCAGTAAGATTATGTAATAGTCACCATCTTACAGGCAGCCGGAGGAGGTAGAGAATGGGTGTTATGTGGCAGGAACGGGCTGGTTAGGTAACAGCCTGGCTGCTGCATTCTGTACAAGCTACAAGCGGTGCAATTCTTTTGCTGGGAGACCCAGGTAGAGGACATTGCAGTAGTCTATGTGTGATGATACAAGTGCATGTATGACTGTAGGTAGATCTTCTGAGGGAATAAAGTGCTGGAGTCTGGCTCTGTTCCTCAGATGAGGATCTGATTGTGGCTGATACCTGATGTCTAAGTGTCACTCCACCATCCAGGACACCAAGATTCCGCATATGGGGGGTCATTCCGAGTTGTTCGCTCGTTGCCGATTTTGGCAACGGAGCAATTAATGCGAAAATGCGCATGCGCATGCTACACAGTGCGCTAAGTATTTTAGCTCAAACTTTGTAGATTTAATCACGGCAGAACAAAGAATTTCCATCGTTGAAGTGATCGGAGTGTGATTGACAGGAAGTGGGTGTTTCTGGCCGAAAACTGACCGTTTCCTGGAAGTGTGCAGAAAAACGCAGGCATGCCAGTATAAAACGCAGAGTGTCAGGAGAACGGGGGAGTGCCTGGCTGAACGCAGGGCATGTTTATGACGTCAAACAGGAACTAAACGGCCTGAGCTGATCTTAGTGTTGGAGTAGGTCTGGAGCTACTCAGAAACTGCTAAGAATTTTCTATTCGCTATTCTGCTAATCTTTCGTTCACAATTCTGCTAAGCGAAGATACACTCCCAGAGGGCGGCGGCATAGCGTGTGCAATGCTGCTACAATCAGCTAGCGAGCGAACAACTTGGAATCACCCCCATGATCAGCATTTTGTAATTCTGAACCCCCAAGCGTAATTCTGGTTGGTAGGCAAAGCTGAGCTGTAGCCCTGTCCTTTGTTGGTGAGCTTCTATCACAAGGACCTGTTTCACCAACTGGCATCACCCACACCTGGAGCTCAGCTAGACAACCATTTAGGATTGGTACTGGGTTCTCAGTAACCAGAGCAAAAGACAGGTCATCTGCATAGCAGTGGTAGATGAGGACATGACATCTGATTATTATACCCAGTGGTAGCATGTATATTGCAAAAAGCATAGGAGATAGGATAAGAACCTTGAAAAACAACGCATGGCAATGATGAGTATACTCCAGAAGATTAAAATGGTTCTTCACCTGAGTTATGTCTATTGTGTGCAACAAGAGCTGATTTATATCTCAGAGTATAGAAATGGCCTCTCACCTGTGTGACTTCTCTGATGTATAACACAAACTGATTTTCGTGTAAAACATTTCCCACACTCAGAACATGGAAATGGCTTCTCACCTGTGTGACTTCTGTTATGTCTAACAAGAACGGTTTTGTGTGCAAAACATTTCCCACACTCAGAACATGGAAAAGGCTTCTCACCTGTGTGAATTCTCTGATGTATAACAAGTTGTGATTTCTGTGTAAAACATTTTCCACACTCAGAACATGGAAATGGCTTCTCACCTGTGTGACTTCTGTTATGTCTAACAAGATCTGATTTGTGTGCAAAACATTTCCCACACTCAGAACATGGAAATGGCCTCTCACCTGTGTGACTTCTCTGATGCTTAACAAGATCTGATTTGTTTGCAAAACATTTCCCACACTCAGAACATGGAAAAGGCTTCTCATCTGTGTGACTTCTCTGATGTATAACAAGTAGGGATTTCCAGGTAAAACTTTTCCTGCACTCAGAGCAAGAAAATGGCTTCTCACGTGTGTGACTTCTCTCATGTATAACAAGATTTGATATGTGTGCAAAACATATCCCACACTCAGAACATGGAAATGGCTTCTCACCTGTGTGAGTTCTGTGATGTATAACAAGATCTGATTTCCGTGTAAAACATTTCCCACACTCAGAACATGGAAATGGCCTCTCACCTGTGTGAGTTCTGTGATGTATAACAAGATCTGATTTCCGTGTAAAACATTTCCCACACTCAGAACATGGAAATGGCTTATCACCTGTGTGACTTCTCTGATGTTTAACAAGATCTGATTTATGTGTAAAACATTTCCCACACTCAGAACATGGAAATGGCTTCTCACCTGTGTGACTTCTCTGATGTCTAACAAGACATGATTTCCGTGCAAAGCATTTCCCACACTCAGAACATGGAAATGCCTTCTCACCTATGTGACTTTTCTGATGTATAACAAGATCTGATTTGTATGTAAAACATTTCTCACACTCCGGACATATCAGTGGCCTTTCACCTACCTTACCTGTGTGTGGGTTAATAGGCTTTGTGTTCTGTGTAAAACATCTGGCACCTATAGAACAGGGAAACTCTATATCTACTGTAAGAAGTGTACCAGATACACCAATATCAGAGTGATCAGAAGAACATTTCCCAGGATCAGAGGGATCAGCTGATAGACCTGGATGTATAATTGGGGTAATGGGGTTATCTCCTGGAGATTCCTGTCTACTGTCATTTTCTTTTATGTCACAATCCGGGGATAACATTAGATGTCCTTCTGAGATATTCCTGCTTGTGTATCCATCTGCTGGAAATAAAATACATTATGGAAATGGTGACATTTTCTGTAACAATATTAATCTTGTAAACAATAGGAGAAGACGACTCTCTGGGACACTTAATTATAAATGTGTGTGTATAATAAAACATAACTTTTAATGAAGGCTTTATAATACTGTGTCTCAGACTATCATTGTGTCCACCCTCCTGAGAACACTCACAATAACAAATGTAATAATAAGATTTTACTCACCGGTAAATCTATTTCTCGTAGTCCGTAGTGGATGCTGGGGACTCCGTAAGGACCATGGGGAATAGACGGGCTCCGCAGGAGACTGGGCACTCTAAAGAAAGATTTAGTACTACCTGGTGTGCACTGGCTCCTCCCTCTATGCCCCTCCTCCAGACCTCAGTTAAGGAAACTGTGCCCGGAAGAGCTGACATTACAAGGAAAGGATTTTGGAATCCAGGGTAAGACTCATACCAGCCACACCAATCACACCGTATAACTTGTGATAAACTTACCCAGTCAACAGTATGAACAACAACAGAGCATCAAACAATGGATGCCAACATAACATAACCCTTTATTAAGCAATAACTATATACACGTTTTGCAGAAAGTCCGCACTTGTGACGGGCGCCCAGCGTCTACTACGGACTATAAAAAATAGATTTACCAGTGAGTAAAATCTTATTTTCTCTAACGTCCTAGTGGATGCTGGGGACTCCGTAAGGACCATGGGGATTTTACCAAAGCTCCCAAACGGACGGGAGAGTGTGGATGACTCTGCAGCACCGAATGGGCAAACACAAGGTCCTCCTCAGCCAGGGTATCAAACTTGTAGAACTTAGCAAATGTGTTTTAACCCGACCAAGTAGCTGGGGGGCAAAGCTGTAATGCCGAGACCCCTCGGGCAGCCGCCCAAGAAGAGCCCACTTTTCTTGTGGAGTTGGCTTTCACAGATTTTGGATGTGGCAATCCAGCCGCAGAATGAGCCTGCTGAATCGTGTTACAGATCCAGCGAGCAATGGTTTGCTTTGAAGCCGGAGCACCCAGCTTGTTGGATGCATACAGGATAAACAGCGAGTCAGTTTTCCTGACTCCAGCCGTCCTGGTTACATAGATCTTCAAAGCCCTGACTAAATCAAGCAACTTGGAATCCTCCAAGTCACGAGTAGCTGCAGGCACCACAATGGGTTGGTTCAAATGAAAATATGACACCACCTTCAGCAGAAATTGCGGACGAGTCCGAAAGTCTGCCCTGTCCATATGGAAAACCAGATAGGGGCTTTTACATGACAAAGCCGCCAATTCTGACACACGCCTAGCCGAAGCTAAGGCCAATAAGCATGACCACTTTCCACGTGAGATACTTCAGCTCCACGGTCTTAAGTGGCTCAAACCAGTGGGATTTCAGGAAACCCCACACCACGTTGAGATCCCAAGGTGCCACTGGTGGCACAAAAGGGGGCTGAATATGCAGCACTCCCTTAACAAACATCTGAACCTCAGGAAGAGAAGCCAGTTCCTTTTGAAAGAAAATGGATAGAGCCGAATCTGGACCTTAATAGAGCCCAACTTCAAGCACATAGTCACTCCAGACTGTAGGAAGTGCAGGAACCGGCCCAGCTGGAATTCCTCTATAGGGGCCTTCCTGGCCTCACACCAGGCAACATATTTTCGGAATATGCGGTGATAGTGTTTTGCCGTCACGTCCTTCCTAGCCTTTATCAGCGTAGGAATAACTTCATCCAGAATGCCTTTTTCCGCTAGGATCCTGCGTTCAACCGCCATGCCGTCAAAAGCAGCTGCGGTACGTCTTGGCCCCTGTTGCTGCAGGTCCTGTCTGAGAGGCAGAGGCCATGGGTCCTCTGTGAGCATTTCTAGCAGTTCCGGGTACCAAGTCCTTCTTGGATAATCCGGAACAATGGTGGTCATTCCGAGTTGTTCGCTCTGTAATTTTCTTCGCATCGCAGCGATTTTCTGCTTATTGCGCATGCGCAATGTTCGCACTGCGACTGCGCCAAGTAAATTTGCTATGCAGTTAGGAATTTTACTCACGGCATTACAAGGTTTTTTCTACGTTCTGGTGATCGGAGTGTGATTGACAGGAAGTGGGTGTTTCTGGGCGGAAACTGGCCGTTTTATGGGTGTGTGTGAAAAAACGCTACCGTTTCTGGGAAAAATGCGGGAGTGGCTGGAGAAACGTAGGAGTGTCTGGGCGAACGCTGGGTGTGTTTGTGACGTCAAACCAGGAACGACACTGACTGAACTGATCGCACTGGCAGAGTAAGTCTCAAGCTACTCAGAAACTGCAGTATATTTCAGCATTGAGACAGAGACTGACTCGTCCCATACAAAAACAAAGGTGTTGGATTTTAGGAAGGCTGATTTTGAAGGGATGGGAAAATGTGTAAGCGATTCTTTGGCAGAGTGGAGGAACTTGGAAACAGTGCAGGAGAGGTGGGAAACATTCAAATGTGCAATATTGAAGGCAACAGACCTTTGTATCAAAACTGTTAGGAAAAACACAAGGAAAAGGAAGCCAGTGTGGTTTGCAAAAGAAGTAGCAAATATTGTGAGAGCAAAAAAGATGGCTTTTAGGAAATATAAGCAGACACAAAATAATGAAGACAAAAAGATATATCTTGTTAGACAGAAGGACACAAAGAAGGTAATCAGATGTGCAAAGGCACACGCTGAGGAGAAAATGGCCCAGTCAGTGGGTAAAGGAGGCAAAACTTTTTTTAGGTATATAAGCGAAAAGAGAAAAACAAAAGGCGGAATTATAAAACTAAAGACGGACACTGGGAGTCTTGTTGAAGGAGACAATTTAATAGCAGATCATCTTAATGATTATTTTTGCTCAGTATTTACTACTGAAAGAGAGGGGAAGGGGCCACAGTTAAGTTGCAGGGATATTCAGGAAAATGAAACAAGTACATTTACAGAGGAGAAGGTCCTAACAGAACTCTCAAAGTTGAAAGTGGACAAATATATGGGGCCAGATGGGATACATCCAAGGATACTAAAAGAACTTAAAAAGGTGCTGGTAGCACCATTGACAGAATTATTCAACCAGTCATTAGCTACAGGAGAAATTCCAGGGGACTGGAAAAGAGCAAACGTAGTCCCACTGCACAAAAGTGGAAGCAAGGAAGAGGCAAACAACTACAGACCAGTGAGTCTTACATCAGTAGTGGGGAAATTGATGGAAACACTCTTAAAAGAAAGAGTTGTAGATTATCTCAAATCCGGCAATTTACTGGATCCCAAACAGCATGGATTCACTGGGGGGAGATCATGTCAAACAAATCTTATTGACTTTTTTGATTGTGTGACTAAAGTGATGGATAAAGGTGGAGCCATGGATATAGCTTATCTAGACTTTAGTAAGGCTTTTGACACAGTTCCACATCGCAGACTGCTAAATAAACTTGAAAGTTTGGGATTAGATATTAGGATTATTGAATGGATAAGATCTTGGTTGAAGGATAGAAAACAGAGAGTTGTGGTAAATGGAGTGCATTCACAGGAGGGAAATGTTACCAGTGGAGTACCCCAGGGATCTGTACTTGGACCAGTGCTTTTTAATATCTTTATTGGTGACATTGCAAATGGCATTAAAGGGAAAGTATGCCTTTTTGCAGATGACACAAAGGTATGCAACAGGGTAGACACACCAGGTGGGGTAAAACAAATGATTGAGGATCTAAGTAGACTAGAGGAATGGTCAAGAGTCTGGCAATTACAGTTTAATGCCAAAAAATGCAAAATCATGCACTTGGGTCTCAAAAATCATAAAGCTAAATACAGTATGTCAGGTTCGGTCTGGTTTGTGTCCCCGGAGGGGGCGCTAGTGGGTCAGAGGTAGGATGGACTACAATACAAATGCAACTACATACCCCAAAAAACGTACACTTGCCCAGATAATGCAAGCTGACACTGATACCGACTCTGTTACAGGGGACGGTGATGGGGATATGCAGGGGGGGGGGGTGCATCCCTTGCTAAAGGGGTGCAGCTAATGATTGAAGCCATTAGGGATGTTTTGCATATTTCTGGGAAGGTTCAGGAACAAGTAGAGGAATCTTAGATTACAGTAAATAAGAAATCCTCGCTGACCTTTCCTGATTCTAAGGAGTTAAACTCCTTGTTTGAAAAATCCTGGGAAAACCCAGAGAAAAAATTCCAGATCTCTAAAAGAATTCTCATTGCTTTCCCTTTCCCTGAAGAGGATAGGAAGAAGTGGGAAAACCCACCTACAGCAGACACTTCTGTATCTAGGCTGTCTAAAAAATAAGAATTTACTCACCGGTAATTCTATTTCTCGTAGTCCGTAGTGGATGCTGGGAACTCCGTAAGGACCATGGGGAACAGCGGGCCCCGAAGGAGGCTGGGCACTCTAGAAAGATCTTAGACTACCTGGTGTGCACTGGCCCCTCCCCCTATGACCCTCCTCCAAGCCTCAGTTAGGATACTGTGCCCGGACGAGCGTACACAATAAGGAAGGATTTTGAATCCCGGGTAAGACTCATACCAGCCACACCAATCACACCGTACAACTCGTGATATGAAAACCAGTTAACAGTATGAAACAACAGAGCCTCTCAACAGATGGCTCAACAATAACCCGATTTAGTTAACAATAACTATTTACAAGTATTGCAGATAAACCGCACTTGGGATGGGCGCCCAGCATCCACTACGGACTACGAGAAATAGAATTACCGGTGAGTAAATTCTTATTTTCTCTGACGTCCTAGTGGATGCTGGGAACTCCGTAAGGACCATGGGGATTATACCAAAGCTCCCAAACGGGCGGGAGAGTGCGGATGACTCTGCAGCACCGAATGAGAGAACTCCAGGTCCTCCTCAGCCAGGGTATCAAATTTATAGAATTTTGCAAACGTGTTTGCCCCTGACCAAGTAGCTGCTCGGCAAAGTTGTGAAGCCAAGACCCCTCGGACAGCCGCCCAAGATGAGCCCACCTTCCTTGTGGAATGGGCATTAACAGATTTTGGCTGTGGCAGGCCTGCCACAGAATGCGCAAGCTGAATTGTACTACAAATCCAACGAGCAATAGTCTGCTTAGAAGCAGGAGCACCCAGCTTGTTGGGCGCATATAGGATAAACAACGAGTCAGATTTTCTGACTCCAGCCGTTCTGGAAACATAAATTTTCAGGGCCCTGACCACGTCCAACAACTTGGAGTCCTCCAAGTCCTTAGTAGCCGCAGGCACCACAATAGGCTGATTCAGGTGAAACGCTGACACCACCTTAGGTAGAAACTGGGGACGAGTCCTCAATTCTGCCCTATCCATATGGAAAATCAGATGGGGGCTTTTACAAGACAAAGCAGCCAATTCTGATACTCGCCTGGCGGAAGCCAAGGCCAATAACATAACCACTTTCCACGTGAGATATTTCAGATCCACGGTTTTTAGGGGTTCAAACCAATGTGATTTTAAGAAACTCAACACCACGTTGAGGTCACAAGGTGCCACGGGAGGCACAAACGGGGGCTGAATATGCAGCACTCCCTTTACAAATGTCTGAACTTCAAGTACTGAAGCTAGTTCTTTCTGAAAGAAAATCGACAGAGCCGAGATCTGTACCTTAATGGAGCCCAGTTTTAGGCCCATATTCACTCCTGTTTGCAGGAAATGCAGAAATCGATCTAGTTGAAATTCCTCTGTTGGGGCCTTTTTGGCCTCACACCATGCAACATATTTCCGCCATATGCGGTGATAATGATTTGCTGTAACTTCTTTCCTGGATTTAATAAGCGTAGGAATGACTTCCTCCGGAATGCCCTTTTCCTTCAGGATCCGGTTTTCAGCCGCCATGCCGTTAAACGCAGCCGCGGTAAGTCTTGGAACAGACAGGGCCCCTGCTGTAGCAGGTCTTGTCTGAGTGGCAGAGGCCACGGGTCCTCTGAGATCATCTCTTGAAGTTCTGGGTACCACGCTCTTCTTGGCCAATCCGGAACCACGAGAATTGTGTTTACTCCTCGCTTTCTTATTATTCTCAATACCTTTGGTATGAGCGGCAGAGGAGGGAACACATAAACTGACTGGTACACCCACGGTTTTACCAGAGCGTCCACCGCTATCGCCTGAGGGTCTCTTGACCTGGCGCAATACCTCTCTAGTTTTTTGTTTAGACGGGACGCCATCATGTCCACCTGTGGACGACCCCACTGATTTGTAATCATTTGGAAGACTTCTGGATGAAGTCCCCACTCTCCCGGGTGGAGGTCGTGCCTGCTGAGAGTCTGCTTCCCAGTTGTCTACACCCGGAATGAACACTGCTGACAGTGCTAGTACATGATTTTCCGCCCATCTGAGAATTCTTGTGGCTTCTGCCATTGCCATCCTGCTTCTTGTGCCGCCCTGTCGATTCACATGGGCGACTGCCGTGATGTTGCCTGACTGGATCAGCACCGGCTGATTTAGGAGCAGGGATTTTGCTTGACTTAGAGCATTGTAGATGGCCCTTAGCTCCAGAATATTTATGTGAAGAGAAGTCTCCTGACTTAACCATAGTCCTTGGAAGTTTCTTCCCTTTGTGACTGCCCCCCAGCCTCGCAGGCTGGCATCCGTGGTCACCAGGACCCAGTCCTGTATGCCGAATCTGCGGCCCTCCAGAAGATGAGCACTCTGCAGCCACCATAGAAGAGACACCCTTGTTCTTGGAGACAGGGTTATCAAGCGATGCATCTGAAGATGCGATCCGGACCACTTGTCCAACAGATCCCACTGGAAAATTCTGGCATGGGACCTGCCGAATGGAATTGCTTCGTAAGAAGCTACCATCTTTCCCAGGACCCGCGTGCAGTGATGCACCGATACCTGTTTTGGTTTCAGGAGGTCTCTGACTAGAGAAGACAACTCCCTGGCTTTCTCCTCCGGGAGAAACACTTTTTTCTGGGCTGTGTCCAGAATCATCCCCAGGAACATTAGACGTGTCGTCGGAACCAGCTGTGACTTTGGAATATTCAGAATCCAGTCGTGCTGGCGCAGCACTTCCTGAGATAGTGCTACTCCCACCAACAACTGTTCCTTGGACCGTGCCTTTATTAGGAGATCGTCCAAGTACGGGATAATTAAAACTCCCTTTCTTCGAAGGAGTATCATCATTTCCGCCATAACCTTGGTAAAAACCCTTGGTGCCGTGGAGAGTCCAAACGGCAACGTCTGGAATTGGTAATGGCAGTCCTGTACCACAAATCTGAGGTACTCCTGGTGAGGATGGTAAATGGGGACATGCAGGTAAGCATCCTTGATGTCCAGGGAAACCATGTAATCCCCCTCGTCCAGGCTCGCAATAACCGCCCTGAGCGATTCCATCTTGAACTTGAATTTTTTTATGTACTTGTTCAAGGATTTCAAATTTAAAATGGGTCTCACCGGACCGTCTGGTTTCGGTACCACAAATAGTGTGGAATAGTAACCCCGACCTTGTTGAAGTAGGGGTACCTTGATTATCACCTGCTGGGAATACAGCTTGTGAATTGCCGCTAGCACCGCCTCCCTGTCTGAGGGAGCAATCGGCAAGGCAGATTTTAGGAACCGGTGGGGTGGAGCCGCCTCGAATTCCAGCTTGTACCCCTGAGATACTACTTGAAGGATCCAGGGATCCACTTGTGAGCGAGCCCACTGATCGCTGAAATTTTTAAAACGGGCCCCCACCGTACCTGGCTCCGCCTGTGGAGCCCCACTGTCATGCGGCGGACTTAGCAGAAGAAGCGGGGGAGGACTTTTGCTCCTGGGAACCTGCTGCTTGTTACAGCCTTTTTCCACGCTTGCTTTTCTGTGTCCGAAAGGACTGAACCTGATAAAATGGCGCCTTCTTAGGCTGTGAGGGGACATGGGGTAGAAATGCTGACTTCCCAGACGTTGCTGTGGAAACTAGGTCGGAGAGACCATCCCCAAATAATTCCTCCCCCTTATAAGGCAAAACTTCCATGTGCCTTTTGGAATCTGCATCTCCTGTCCACTGGAGAGTCCATAAGCCTCTCCTAGCAGAAATGGACAATGCACTTACTTTAGATGCCAGCCGGCAGATTTCCCTCTGTGCATCTCTCACATACAAGACTGAATCTTTGATATGGTCAATTGTTAGCAGAATCGTGTCTCTGTCTAGTGTGTCAATATTTTCTGACAATTTATCTGACCACGCAGCTGCAGCGCTGCACATCCATGCTGACGCAATAGCTGGTCTAAGTATAATGCCTGAGTGTGTGTAAACAGACTTCAGGATCGCCTCCTGCTTTCTATCAGCAGGCTCCTTAAGGGCTGCCGTATCCTGTGACGGTAGTGCCACCTTTTTAGACAAACGTGTGAGCGCTTTATCCACCCTAGGGGGTGTTTCCCAGCGTAACCTATCCTCTGGCGGGAAAGGGAACGCCATTAGTAGCTTTTTAGAAATTGCTAATTTTTTTATCAGGGGAAAGCCACGCTTCCTCACACACCTCATTTAATTCATCTGAAGGGGGAAAAACTACGGGTAGTTTTTTTCTCCCCAAACATAATACCCTTTTTTGTGGTACCTGGATGTAAATCAGAAATGTTTAGCACCTCTTTCATTGCTTCAATCATGCAGTGAATGGTCCTGACGGGCATTAGATTCGACTCATCCTCGTCGACACTGGTGTCAGTATCAGTGTCGACATCTACGTTTGCCACTTGAGATAGCGGGCGTTTTAGAGCCCCTGATGCCCCTTGAGACACCTGGACAGGCACGAGCTGAAAACTCGGCTGTCCCACAGTTGGCATGTCGTCAATTTTTTTATGTAAAGAGTCTATACGTGCACTCATTTCTTTCCATAAGCTCATCCACTCAGGTGTCTGCCCCCCTGCTAAAGGCATCTGCTCCGCCTCCACATCATTATCCTCATCAAACATGTCGACACAGCCGTACCGACACACCCCACACACACAGGGAATGCTCAAACAGAGGACAGGACCCACAAAAGCCCTTTGGGGGGACAGAGTAAGAGTATGCCAGCACACACCAGAGCGCTATATATATACAGGGACTAACTGAGTTATGTCCCTAATAGCTGCTTTTCAATAAAATATAATATATATACTGCCAAATTTAATGCCCCCCCCTCTCTTTTCCCTCTTACTGTACTGTAGACTGCAGGGGAGAGCCAGGGAGCTTCCTTCCAGCGGAGCTGTGAGGGAAAAATGGCGCCAGTGTGCTGAGGAGATAAACTCCGCCCCTTTTTTCGCGGCCTATTCTCCCGCTTTTTATGGATTTCTGGCAGGGGTATTTACCTCATATATAGCCCCTGGGGCTATATATTGAGGTATTTTAGCCAGCCAAGGTGTTTTTATTGCTGCCTCAGGGCGCCCCCCCCCCAGCGCCCTGCACCCTCAGTGACCGGAGTGTGAAGTGTGAGAGGAGCAATGGCGCACAGCTGCAGTGCTGTGCGCTACCTTGGTGAAGACTGAGTCTTCATGCCGCAGATTTTCCTGGACCAACTTCTTGCTTCTGGCTCTGTAAGGGGGACGGCGGCGCGGGCTCCGGGACCGAACACCAAGGCTGGGCCTGCGGTCGATCCCTCTGGAGCTAATGGTGTCCAGTAGCCTAAGAAGCCCAATCCGGCTGCAAGCAGGCGAGTTCGCTTCTTCTCCCCTTAGTCCCTCGCTGCAGTGAGCCTGTTGCCAGCAGGTCTCACTGAAAATAAAAAAATCTAAGACTATTACTTTCTAAGAGCTCAGGAGAGCCCCTAGTGTGCATCCAACCTCGGCCGGGCACGAAATCTGAGGCTTGGAGGGGGGTCATGGTGGGAGGAGCCAGTGCACACCAGGTAGTCTAAGATCTTTCTAGAGTGCCCAGCCTCCTTCGGGGCCCGCTGTTCCCCATGGTCCTTACGGAGTTCCCAGCATCCACTAGGACGTCAGAGAAAGGTGGTTTTACCTGTCCCTGGTTCAATCGCCATAAAGTAGCCGGCTGACCGCAAGATTAAGACTACGCTCAAATCACTATACACTGCTAAAAGCATGGCTTTAAGGCCCACTATTGCTTGCGCATGGATTTCTAAAGCCATAGTAAAGTGGTCAGGCACCTTACTAGAGAACTTAGATACTATGGATAGGAGTGACATTGACTTGTTTTTTCGGCACATACAGGATTCTGCAGGTTTCATGGTGGAGGCCATGAAGGACATTGGCCTGCTACTTCCATGGCTGTCTCGGCACGCAGAGGACTCAGGATACGCCAATGGACTGCAGATGCAGTATCCAAGAAAAGTGTGGAGAACCTGCCATTCAAGGTCAGGCACTATTTGTTATGATTCCCGTACTCCAGACCAGAAGAGATCTTATGGCAGAGGTCTGAGTACTGGGAAGATATGCTGGTTGTGGGAGCAGGAGAGCCTAGTAACCCCTGGCGCCCTAACTCCGTTGTCTCGCCCGTGTTATCAGAAATCCCTTGCGAGACTATGGTTGCTTGAGCCCATGGCAGCCGCGTTCGAAGGGCGGATTATGTCTGCCCAACCCCGATGCCCCCGCCGGTCTTAATGGGAGACAAAGGGAAATCCGAGACAGGGTGATAACAAGGGGCCCTCTGACTAAGCAACCAGGCCAGGGGTTACAAGCTAACTAACTTTAACCAAAGGTATGTGCGGACTAGCCGCCAGGGAAAAGGACAACCAAAGAACCACTGATCCGTTACTCCTATCCAGCACCGCTGGATACCAGAGTGGATCTGTGGGAGCGGAATCCTCCGCAAAAGCTCCAGAACACAAATAAACTAAATAATAAACAGTAAGCGGACAAGCCGCAACACACGGCTGAGCCGCGACTCACGAACACCACAGGATGTTAAAGGTGCTCGGTCAGACTCCAGGAATAGATGGCAAACTTCCGAGTACAGGATCTCTGAGGACAGGAACAACCGGATAGAGCAGGACTGGAAACTCTCTGTAGCAGACACAGGCAAACAGGAAGCTATCACCGGCGTCTGTAAGAAGTCCTGAGGGTGCCTTTATTCAGGAACCCTCCAATCAAGATCCAGACAGGGTAATCAATGGAAATGCCGTGCAGCTTGCATGCTGCACGGCCATCACATAATCAGGTAATTTAGGACAGACCCAGCAACGGGGAACGCGGCTGAACGTGGCGTCCCCGTTGCTAAGGTCAGAGCGGCTCTGTGCGCCCGGCGTCTAGCATTGCAAGGGAGCCGGCGGCTGAACGCGCACGGCGTCCCTGGTTGCTAGGCGCCGGGCCGCACCGAAGAGCGGACCCCGGCGCCTAACACTATTTGGGGACGCATTGGATTTGTGGATTTCCACGGCGACTGCGGGTAAGACAACATTTCTTCCCTCTGCAGCAGCCCCAGGTAGAAAATATTATCCTACACCTACACTGCAGTCCTTTTGGACCTCAAAATTTAAAAAATCCAAACCCCCTCCCACCTTCTTTAGAGGAGGTCGGGGAAGATCCAAAAAAACCTGCACCAACAGGTTCCCAGGGACAGAATCCAGGTTCTGCTTCCACCAAATATTCAGCATGATGGTGGACCTCCCAGCCTGGAGATCAGACAGGTGAGAGCGAGACTAAAAGATTTCAGTCACGTCTGGGCGTCATCATGCCTAGACCCCTGGGTGACGGATATTGTTAGCCAGGGGTACAGACTGGAGTTTCAGGAACTCCCACCTCACAGATTCTTCAAATCAGGCTTACCAGATTCGCAGACAGAAAGTGCTGTCCTACAGGAAGCCGTTAAAAAACTGGTACGAACAAATGTTATTGTTCCAGTTCCACCTCACCCAAAAATCAAGGGTTATTACTCAAACTTGTTTGTAGTACCAAAACCAAATGGTTCGGTAAGGCCTATATTGAACCCGAAAGCGTTGAACCCCTACTTAAGGGTTTTCCAATTGAAGATGTAGTCTCTGAAAGCGGTGATCTAAGGTCTGGAGAAGGGGGAATTCCTAGTATCCCTGTATATCAAGGATGCGTACCTTCACATTCCTATCTGGCCGCCTCACCAGGCCTATCTACGGTTTGCACTACAGGACTGTCACTATCCGTTCCAAACATTGCCATCTGGCCTCTCCACAGCACCGAGGGTGTTCACCATGGTCATGGCGGAGATGATGCTCCTCCTACGCAAACAGGGAGTGAACATAATTCCATATCTGGATGATCTGCTGATAGAGGCATCTTCCAAGGAGAAGCTGTTGCAGAGTATTGCGCTCTCAACTCAACTACTCTGGGATCATGGGTGGATCCAGAACCTTCCAAAGTCACATTTGGAACCGACAAGGAGACTGACCTTCCTGGGGATGATACTCAACACGGAAGTGCAGCGGGTGTTTCTACCGGTGGAGAAAGCTTTGGTGATCCAATCAATGGTCCGGGATGTCTTGAAACCTCCCCGGGTATCGGTTCATCGGTGCATTTGGCTTCTGGGGAAGATGGTATTCTCCTACGAGGCTCTACAATACGGAAGATTCCATGCACGCTTCATCCAGCTGGATCTCCTGGACAACTGGTCTGGATTGCATCTTCACATGCACCAATGGATATGCCTGTCACCGAATGCCAGAATTTCACTACTCTGGTGGCTGCAAACTTCTCACCTGCTTGAAGGCCGCAGGTTCAGGATTCAGAATTGGATTCTTCTAACCACGGATGCAAGCCTCAAAGCTTGGGGAGCAGTCACCCAGGGGGAAAACTTCCAAGGAAAGTGGTCAAGCCGGGAACTGGTCCTTCCAATAAACATTCTGGAACTAAGAGCCATATACAATGGCCTTCTAAAAGTGGCTCATCTTCTGCAATATCGAGTCATGCAGGTTCAGTCGGTCAACATCACAGAGGTGTCCTACATAAACAGGCAGGGTGGAACGAAGAGCAGGGATGCAATGTCAGAGGTACAAGAATCCTCCTCTGGGTAGAACGACACGCGCTGGCACTGTAGGCGTTCTTCCAGGACAATGGGGCCTCCACCCAGAAGTATTCACAGAGGTAACACGCAGATGGGGTGTACCTCAGATAGACATGATGGCCTCTTGCCTCAACAAGATGCTTCGGAGGTACTGTTCCAGGTCACGAAACCCACAGGTAGTGGCTGTGGACACCCTAGTGACTCTGTGGGTGTTCCAGTCAGTATATGTGTTCCCTCCACTTCCACTCATCCCAAGGATTCTAAAACTAATAAAAAGATAAACAGTTCCGGTGATCCTCATTGCTCTTGACTGGCCAAGGAAGGCTTAGCACGCGGATCTTCCGAGGCCTCTTCCTCTTCGCGAGGACCTTCTACTGCAGGGGCCATTTGCCTATCACGACTTACCGCGGCTCCGTTGGACGGCATGGAGGTTGAATGCCAGATCTTAGCTCGGAAGGGCATTCCGAATAAAGTTTTTCCTACTCTGATCCAAGCTAGGAAGGGGGTACCGTCTAAGCATTACCATCGGATTTGGAAAAAGTATGTGTTTTGGTGTGAATCCAAGAAGTTTCCTACGGTGGAGTTTCAACTGGGACATTTTCTCCTCTTTCTGCAAGCGGGTGTGGATGTTGGCCTACGTTTGTGCTCCATCAAGTTCCAGATTTCGGCATTGTCTATTTTCTTCCAGAAACAATTGGCTGCTATCCCTGAGGTTCAGACTTTCTTGAAAGGAATTCTGCACATCCAACCACCCTTTGTGCCTCTTAAGGCGCCTCGGGATCTTAATGTGGTGCTGCAGTTCCTGCAATCGGATTGGTTCGAACCTTTACAGGAGGTGGACGTAAAGTTTCTTACTTGGAAGGCGGTCACGTTGTTGGCCTTGGCTTCTGCCAGACACCTGTCAGAATTGGGGGCATTTTCGCACAAGAGCCCCTACTTGATTTTCCATGAGGATAGAGCTGAGCTCAGAATGCGTCAGCAATTTCTCCATAAGGTTGTGTCGGCTTTTCATATCAACCAACCTATTGTGGGGCCAGTGGCTACTGACACCTCAATTACCTCAAAGTCCGTGGATGTCGTGCGGGCTTTGAAAATCTATGTGAAGAGAACTACTCGTCACAGGAAGTCAGACGCACTATTTGTACTTTATGATACCAACAAGATTGGGTGTCCTGCTTCTAAGCAGACAATTTCACGCTGGATCAGACTTACTATCCAGCATGCTTATTCCATGGCGGGATTGCCAATTCCAAAATCTGTTCAGGCCCACTCTACCCGTAAAGTGGGTTCTTCCCGGGCAGCTGCCTGGGGTGTCTCGGCTATTCAGCTTTGCCGAGCAGCTACTTGGTCAGGATCGAACACGTTTGCTAGGTTTTACAAGTTCTATACTTTGGCCTCTGAGGACCTCAAGTTTGGTCAATCAGTTCTGCAGGAACCTCAGCACTCTCACTCCTGCACTGGGAGCTTTGGTACATCCCCATGATACTAAATGGATCCCAGCATCCTCTAGGACGTAAGAGAAAATAGGATTTTAATTACCTACCGATAAATCCTATTCTCGTAGTCCGTAGAGGATGCCTGGTGTCCGCCATGTGCTTCGTATTACTGCATTGTTACTTGGTTCAGTATTGTTGGATCAGCCATTGCTGATTTGTTCAAAGTTGGTTAGTTTGGATTTTTGTTATGTGTGAGCTGGTGTGAATCTCACCACTATCTGTGTATTTCCTTCTCTTGAAGTATGTCAGTCTCCTCGGGCACAGTTTCTAGACTGAGTCTGGTAGGAGGGGCATAGAGGTAGGGACCAACCTACACTGTTAAACTCTTAAAGTGCCAGTGGGTCCTAAAGAACCCGTCTAGACCCCATGGTACTAAATGGACCACAGCATCCCCAACAGACTACGAGAAAAGGATATACTGGTAGGTAATTCAAATCCTATTTTTACATCCCCATCATCATTCTCTCTCAAAAGTAATAAGGATGATGTGTGTACGGTAAGTATGATATAGAGAATTACATACCAGAATCTATACAGCTGCCGCCATACTTCTGCTTCTCATACGTGTGCTACTGGCAGCAGTGAACATCTGAGTGAGAATGCAGGGAAGACAGCAGAGTCTGATGAGAAAGAGATTGGATCAGCCTTTGCAGGGATGTACCACACCGGTCACCCCTGTTAGTATATAAAATAATAAATAAGAGGAGCATGGTCCATCCAGACATGCTTTCTGGAGCTCTCCTCACTAAGTGGCTTCTTATCTACCCTACCTGATAGCTCTCACTGCCCTAAAACCACTCGCTCCGCTCACTCCGGGCACTGTTCACTGCCGCAGCCTAGTGACGCCTATGAAGCCACGGGCTGTATTCTGGGGCTATGTGCGCTCAGTCTTTCCTGCACACTCCGGATACCTGACTTGAAGGCGCTTTTGGCTCAGACGGGAGTACTTGCTCTCCAGATAACACAGGTGCGTAGCTCCCGCGGTGATATTGGGGAGGGAGATAACTGCCATTTTAGATCCTTGTGCGTGGCCATCGCATGCTTTGCCTTCTGCCTTCAATAAGGTTTAATATAAATAAGTGTCCTGACAGCTGGACCGTGGTCACTACACTAAATTGAAGAATTTGCCTGGAGGTGAAACTACCTTCTATTTATATAGTACCACTATAATCTACTTCCCTGGAAGAAAAAAAGACAAGGCTGAGATTTGAACTTTTATGGAGCCTAAAAGTAGGCCCACATCCACAACAGCCTGCAGGAAGTGCAAGAAATGTCCCAGATGAAAATCCACAACAGAATACTGTTGACCCTCACACCAAGAGACACATTTCTTCCATATGCGATGGTAATGTTTCGATGCGACCATCTGGCCAGCTTGGAGCATAGTTGAGATAACCTTGCCTGGAATCTCTTTCCTGGCAAAAATCCTCCCATATACTTCCATTGCATCAAACATAGCCGTGGTAAGTCTGGATAGACTAACGGCCCTTGTGTAAGATGATCATCCTGAATTGGCAGAGGCCAGGGGCCTACGAGTAATAAGGCTAGAATGTCTACATACCAGGCCCTGCGGGGCCAGTCTGGGGCAATCAGAATTGCTTGAACCCTGTCCCCTTAAATCCTTTGAGAACTCTTGGAATTACAGAAACTGGAGGGTACAAGTACATCAACCGGTAAATCCACAGTGTCGCCAGAGCGTCCACTGCTGCAGCCTGTGGATTCCTCGTCCCAGAACAGTAACGCAGAAGCTTCTTGGTGAGCTGAGAAACCAACAAGTTGATTTGCGGGTAGCCACACCGATGAAATATCTGCTGCACAACTTGCGGGTATAGGCCCCATTCCTCCAGGTGCAGATAGTGTCTACTGAGGAAGTCTGCTCCCCAATTGTCTACTCCCAGAATTAATATGGCGGAAATGGCCTTGGGATTCCGCTCCATCCAGAGGAGTATCTGTGACACCTCCCTCATTGCAGTTCTGCTGTTTGGACCTCCTTGTTGGTTTATGTACACCACAGTTGGTGGGTTTTCCGACCATACCTGTATGGCCTGATACTGAAGGATATAATGAGATCAGCAGGTCATTGTAAATCGCCCTGAGTTCCAAAACTTTTATCGGAAGGGAAACCTCTTGATCAGACCACCTACATTGGAACCGAACCCCAACCATGGAGGCTTGCATCCGTTGTCAACAGAATCCAATCCTGAATTCTGAAGTGTCGACCCTCCAGGAGGGAGATCAGCAACCACCATAAGAGGGAAATCCTGGCGTTTGGTGAAAGACATATCATCTGGCGTATGTGCAGATGTGACCCAGACCATTTGTCCAGCAGATCCAGCTGGAATGGTCATGCATGGAATCTTCCTTACCGAAATGCGTCGTAGGAGGCCATCATCTTTCCCAGTAAGCTTATGCAAAGATGTACAGATATTTTGTTCAGATTCAAAATGGAACATACCATTGTCTGAATTATCTTTGCCTCGTCCATAGGAAGGAACACCTTCTGAGACACCGTGTCTAATATCATTACCAGGAACTGAAGCCTCTGCGTAGGTCCTAGGTGGAATTTCTGCAGATTGAGAATCCACCCATGATCCGTGAGTAGTCGTGTTGGAAGGCTGATCTTTTCCATCAAGTGCTCTGAATATAGCCATTATGAGGAGATCGTCCAAGTATGGAATGATTTTCACTTCCTGCTTGCGGAGTTGTAGCAACATCTCTGCCATCACCCCTGATAACACCCTCAGTGCCGTTGATAGGCCGAAAGGCAAGGCCTGGACCTGGTAGTGACTGTCCTGCAGTGCAAACCTGAGGTAAGTCTGAAGAGACGACCATATTGGGATGTGAAGATATGCATCCTTAATAGCCAGAGAAACCAGGAATTCCCCTTCTTCCATGTCACGCTTGGCTTGAGTTGGGGATCTGACGACTGATAATTGACTGAGGGAGCAGCTATCGGCAAAGGAAGGAAATGAGGTGACTGAATGTAGTTCTTACTCATGGATTGAAGATTAAGGCCCGAAGATGTAGAGGGGTAGGCAATGAGGACAATGACCGAGAATGATACACTGAAGAAAGAGGAATTCAGTTTTAATGAGACCTCAATCATACACAACGACTAGCAGAGAAGTCTGAGTGAATTCTGAAAGACGGAAGGTTAGTGATTTGTAAACGATGCTGAAGAACACTGAATGAAGAGATGACTTGCGATTTGTAAGCGATGCTGAAGAATACTGAATGAAGAGATGACTTGTGATTTTTAAAAAATGCTGAAGAGAGGATCGCTGTGAGCACCATCAGCAAATGGAGACCCTCTACCAGATAGAGGGCCCAGTGGTTAAACCACAAGAGCAGGTGGACTGGGAGCAAAGGACTGCAATAACAGAACTGACCACCAGGCGGACACAACAGACCCAGGATACCAGGGGTTAACCTGGGAGCGGAGAGCACCTTTCAGCAGCAAGTAACTTGAAGTACTGGCAACTTAGCTAAGCATCAACCCTTCTTTATAAGGGAAGCCTGTACCGGACTGGCTGGACGCAAACTGGGATACCTATTGACTTGGATTGGTCTCCAACATGGTGGCTCCCTGCACAGAGGACACATGTGGTACCAGCACACAGCCACTACCTCTGGCCTCAGCCTCCCAGACTCCGCACTCCAGCAACAGGACACATGGAAACAGACACCTCTGGCTGCCATGCTCCGCTCCCCAGGACCCGGCTCCTATCCATCGCAGCGACACCAGCCGGCTAAGAGGAAGGCCGCAGGGACCAGAACCGGTGGTAAGACTCCGGATACTGACAGTACCCCCCCCCCCATCCCTTTTAGGGTGGTCTCCGAACACCCACGCTGCTTAGTGAGATTCTTGGCATGAAAGGCACAACTCAGTCTTGGAGCATGAACATCCTCTGCAGCCACCCAAGATCTTTCCTCCGGACCATATCCTCTCCAATCTATGAGATACTGGAGACGACCATACCTCTTGTGGAAGTCAAGAAACTTATGAACCCCGAATTCCTCATTTTGAGCAGCTTGAACCTTGAGAGGTTAAGGGAAAGCTGCACGAAAATGATTTAGTACAAGAGGCTTTAGCAGAGAAATGTGAAAGGCATTGGGAATTTTCAAATAGGGAGGCAGTTTCACCTTGTAAGAAACAGGATTCAACACTCTTAATAGGATACGGACCGATGAATCTTGGAGCAAACTTTTTGGTAGGAACTTTGAGTCTGAGTTCTGATAGAGATAAAAGCTTAGCTACCATTCTTAATTATAATAATGCAATTCATTTTAAGATTACAAAGAGATTTGATTAAACTAGCTTGAACATATGGAAAATATAAAAGCTTGTGTTATATAACATTGTGTATGAAAGAAGCATTCTGCACCTTGCTCTCTCTTCAGAAATGGAAAATATCTATATGTAGCTCCAGATAAGCAGAAGGACAAGAGGCATATGAAGTTATATAACTATGTTAATCATTTACTGCCAATATACTGTATAAATATCGAAACTGAGCCACAGTAAAGCAGATTACTTATGAGACATGCAGCTGTGTGTGCCTTATTTGAGTTCTCTCAGCAATACATTACGACCTGGTATCCAGAAGTGACATGATAATCAAAGGGACCAACCAGAGCTACCTAGACGGCTCTATCAGTTCTCTGGTGGTTATCCAAACACAACCTCCCACTTTGAGACTAGGAACAGCCCTATGTTTCCGATCAGCGTAGGTCTTTTATTTCTGGGAAGTCTTACGTAGCGCCTTATAAGTTTGTCTCCAAATTTTAGTGAACAGACAAAGAGCGGATTCAGCAGCAGAAACCTTAAGAGGTGGGAGAGATTAGAAGGAAGGAACTCGTGGATGAAAAATATAGTTATTGAAGAAAGGAGTGGAATTGGTAGAAGAATAATATAGGTTATTGTATGCAAACTCAGCAAATGGGAGGTAATCCATCCAGTCTTCCTGAGCAGGGGACATGAACGTCTGTAAGAAAGTTTCCAGATCTTGGTCGACTCTTTCAGTCTGTCCGTCAGTCTGGGGATGGTAGGCTGAAGAGAAGTTCAACTTGATTCCTAGGACAGAGCCGAGAGCTTTCCAGAACTTGGCGAGGAATTGAGGACCCCGATCAGAAACTATTTCCTGTGGAAGGCCATGCAAATGAAAAATCTATGAGAAAAACAATTTGGATAGCTGAGGAGCAGAGGGAAGACCGGTGAGGGGTATGAAGTGAGCCGTCTTCGAAAATCATTCCACAATGACCCAAATGGTGTTGTGCCTTCTGGAGACTGGCAAATCGGTTATGAAATCCATAGAGATGCGAGTCCAAGGCTTTTGAGGTGTTGGAAGTGGATGAAGAAGACCCGAGGAAGATGTTCGTGGACTTTTATGTTGAACACACTTGGAACAGGCTGCTACAAATTCAAAGACATCCGTTTTAAGATGAGGCCAACAGTAGAATTGCTGAATGAACTTGAGAGTCTTAAGACCACCGGCATGACCCATGAAAGATGAAGAATGAGCCCACGTAAGCAATTTCCTGTAAAATTTTGGTGCTACAAAAGTTCTCCCCGGAGGAGGTAGAGGAACGGTATGAGTTGAAGCAAATGAAGCCAGATTCAGAATAAATTGTTTCTCAGAGGAGTTGAGTGAATCATCCGTTTGAAAAGAACAAGAAAATAGGATTTTGGTACTTACCAGGTAAATCCTTTTCTTTGAATCCATAGGGGTCACTGGAGTACTCTTGGGGATATGGACGGGCTTCCGCAGGAAACAGCACTGAATATTTAAATTTAGTAACACTCCACCCCTCCATATCCCTGGTCACTACCCAGTGTTTTTTACTGAGCCGAACAGGAATTAAGAGAGGTTAATAATGGAGTATTACCTATAACATAACTGACAATAACGAAGTTAACACATAACGTTACTGACAACTAAACAGTTGACACCCTAACCAGCACTTGTAACTTGAACCAGTCGGTGAAAGTGTGTTACCATAAGATCCTCAGAACTAACCACAAGTAGGTAAAACTGCTCTGGGTGGGCGTCCAGTGACCCCTATGGATTCAAAGAAAAGGATTTACCTGGTAAGTACCAAAATCCTATTTTCTTTTTCATCCACTAGGGGTCACTGGAGTACTCTTGGGACGTACCAAAGCTTCCCCCGTGGGCGGGAGAGCAGTTTGGCACTTGTAACACTAGGCGGCCAAAGCTAGATGCTGATGCCGCAAAAGTATCAAACTTGTAAAAGCGCACAAACGTGTGCACTGAAGACCATGTAGCCGCCCGGCAAAGCTGCGTCGCAGAAGCCCCACGACCAGCTGCCCATGAAGTACCCACAGAACGTGTGGAATGAGCGGTTACTGACGTAGGCGGTTGTAACCTAGCATGAAGGTAAGCCTGGCGTATGGTCAGTTTTATCCATCTGGATAAAGTTTGTTTAGATGCTGGCCAACCCATCTTGGCAGCATCATAGAGAACAAATAACGTATCCGTCTTACGAACTGAAGACGTTCGGGATACATAAACGCGTAATGCGCGAACCACATCCAGAGTTCCAGAATGTTCTGTCAACACAGGAACTACTATTGGTTGATTGATGTGAAAAGATGACACTACCTTTGGTAAGAAGGCGGGATTCGTCCGAAGTTCCGCTCTGTCATCATGAAACACCAAATACGGTGGCTTGCATGACAAGGCACCCAAATCCGAAACACGCCTTGCCGAAGCTAAGGCTAAGAGAAAAATTGTTTTCCAAGTGAGAAACTTTATATCCACTTGTTTTAAGGGTTCAAAATATGAAGACTGTAAGAACTCCAAAACCAGATTCAAGTCCCATGGCGCTGTAGGTGGAACGAATGGAGGCTGTACCCTGAGTACACCTTGGAGAAAAGTGCGTATCGACGGCAATAGAGCCAATCGTCTTTGAAAATAAATTGACAAAGCAGAAACCTGCACCTTTAGTGTAGATAAACGCAATCCTCCATCTACGCCTGTTTGTAGAAACAACAACAGGCGGCATACTTTGAAAGCTGATGTCGGAAATTTCCGAACCTCACACCAACCTATATATGCACGCCATATTCTGTAATAATGAGCTGCCGTAACCGGCTTCCTAGCTCGTAACATGGTTGGTATAACTGAATCTGGAATGCCCTCTCTTTTTAAGAGGGCGGTCTCAACAGCCACCCCGTCAAACGCAGCCGCGCTAAATCGGGGTAAAGAAACGGACCCTGTTGTAACAGGTCTGGACGTATTGGGAGCGGCCACGGATTGTCTGCGAGTAATCCTCGAAGATCCGAGAACCAAGCTCTCCGAGGCCAATGAGGCGCCACTAGTATGACTGTGAGCGACTCTCTTTTGATCCGTTTTAGCACCAGAGGGAGCAACGGAAACGGTGGAAACAGATACACCAGACTGTACGGCCACGCGACAGTGAGAGCATCCACCGCGACTGCCTTTGGATCTCTTGTTCTGGACACATACTGGAGCGTTTGATGATTGTGTCGAGATGCCATTAGGTCCACCTGAGGATAACCCCATCGCTGAACCAACATGTGAAACACTTCTGGATTTAATGACCATTCGCCTGGGTGAAAATCCCGACGACTGAGATAATCCGCTTCCCAGTTGTCCACTCCCGGAATGAACACAGCCGACAATATCACCTGGTGGCATTCCGCCCAATTGAGGATTCGAGCTACTTCCCGCATTGCCATGCGGCTTCTCGTTCCTCCTTGTTTGTTGATGTATGCGACCGCCGTCGCATTGTCCGACTGCACTTGGACAGGCTGAGAGCGAATCATGTGCACTGCTTGTCGTAGCGCATTGAAGATTGCGCGGAGTTCTAGAACATTTATAGACAGCAATTTCTCGTGATCCGCCCAGAGACCCTGGAGCTGACAATTTTGAATTACCGCTCCCCAACCTCTGAGACTGGCGTCCGTAGTTAGAATTATCCAATTGCAAACTCCGAACCGTCTTCCTGCGGTTAAATTGTGTTCCTTGAGCCACCATAGCAGAGATACTCTTGCTATTGGTGACAACCTCACCCTGTGGTGAATCTGCAGATACGAGCCCGACCACTGGGCAAGTACGTTCAGCTGAAATGGACGAGAGTGAAATCTTCCGAACTGAAGCGCCTCGAAAGCTGCCACCATTGTGCCTAACAGGCGAATGCACAAGTGCACCGACACTGTGCGTGGCTTGAGTACTAATTGTACTAGATGGCGTAGCATTTGTACTTTCTGTTGTGGTAGGTAAATTCTTTGATTGACCGTATCGAGAATCATACCTAGGAACTGAAGGCGTTGAGACGGAATTAGATGTGATTTCTTGAAATTTACAATCCAACCGTGGTGAACCAGTACATTGTATGTTAGCAGCGCATGTTGGGTAAGTATCTGTTGAGACGGAGCTTTGATGAGCAGATCGTCTAAATACGGAATTATTGTCACTCCCAGGGATCTGAGGTGAGCTATCATCACAGACATTACTTTGGTGAATACCCGAGGCGCTGATGACAGGCCAAACGGCAGAGCCTGAAACTGGTAATGGTTCTGGCGTATTGCAAATCGTAAGAATTTCTGATGAGGCTGCCAAATTGGAATGTGTAAGTACGCATCCTTGAGGTCTAGCGCAATCATAAATTCCTTGGTCTCTAACCCCGCAATCACTGAGCGTAGAGACTCCATTTTGAATCTGTAGTAAGTTACGTACTGATTGAGTCCCTTTAAATTCAATATTGGTCTGACTGAGCCATCCGGCTTTGGGACCACAAATAGACTTGAATAATAACCCTGACCCTGTTGGTGTACAGGAACCGGAATCAACACTGCCGAATCCAGTAAGGACTGAATGGCAATTTGCAAAACTGTCCTCTTGTCGTCCGACAGAGGCAATCCTGTCTTGAAAAACCGCAGAGGCGGAAGACAGTCGAACTCTATTTTGTAACCTTTTAATACTAAATTGCGAATCCAGCCCTCCGCGGATGTGTGGAACCACGCCCCATGGAACTTCTGAAGGCGTGCTCCCACAATTGGAGAACCGAGATGGGCTGGTAACCCGTCATGCCACTGGCTTGTCGGTAACCTTAGCGTCTTGGCGAGTTGTGTTGGTTTGATGGAAACCACGTCCTCGACCACGTCTAGCAGGTGTGGCTGATCCTCTGCCACGTCCTCGAAAGGGCTGAGGTCTAAAGGATTTAAACGAAGGTCCAGCGTACCTTCTTCTTGGCGCAGGTGGAGGCAATGGTAAGAATACAGACTTACCTCCCGTAGCCTCCTTAATCCATGCGTCCAATTCTGGACCAAACAACTTCTTGCCATCGTAAGGCAACGCCTCTATACTTCGTTTGACCTCTGCCTCCGCTTGATAAGTACGCAGGTAGAGTGCTCTTCTTGCCGTAACTAGCGAAGATGAAATACGAGAAGTGAGCTGACAGACGTCAGTAGACGCTGTACAGAGATACTCTACAGCCTCAATCATTTGATTTACCTGAATTATCAGGTTTTCGTCATGTAAAGCAGATTTGAGTTCTGTAAGCCATATTATGAGCGCCTTAGTTACCCAAATGCCAACCAATCCAGGTCTTAGCATCACACCTGCTGCTACATACATGGTTTTTAGCATAGTTTCTATCTTGCGATCTGAAGGATCTTTAAGCGTAGTAGCTGCTGGCACTGGTATGGTTAATTTCTTGGTAAGTTTTGACACTGAAGAATCAACTATTGGTGGATTCTCCCATGTACACGTTACCGAGTCTGGAAACGGGTAACTAGACTTAAATCTGCGAGGTATAGAAAACCGTTTATCTGGATTCTGTCTTATTTCTACTAACATCTCATTTAGAGAATCCGACACAGGAAAACTTACTGGCGTCTTCCGTCGTTTAGTAAATACGACCTGATCATTGGTGAGAGGCTGCTCAGCTTCAGGGAACTTTAGAGACTGCCGTACCGCTCTGATGAGATCATCAATGCCGGAACTGTTAACATCCTCGCTATCTGACTCCACTTCGCCCTCCTCACCCTCCTCGTGTTCCGTGAGGTCAGGTATGGAATCGTCAGAATGCAACATAGCAGACACTGGAAAATCATAAGACATATGAAAATTATCCCGTTTGCCCAAAATGGATTTGGACCTTACGCAAGGCTGAGACGCCTCTGGTAGTTCTGGCGGTCTCACCCTAGACTCAGATCTTAACGTTTCTCGCTCCAGACGAGCAGCGGTCATTTCTGTCTGAAATCTCTCCAGTACATTCACTAACATACCCCACGGAGGGTCCGGTGAGGAAATTGGTTGTAAAACAGGAGCAGAAATGGTATTATGAACGGAGTCCACAAAACATACTGTACATGTGGTAGATGCATCTGGTAACACACTGCCACAAATTTTGCAATTATGCTTTTTTGTTTTTGCTGGTGCCTTACTCATTATGGCGACAGACAATACAATACACAAAACACAGACACCTGCACGACTCAGTAAAATAGCAATAAGGTGTCTCTGTATATAAATCTGGCCAAGTGCAGTACACGTGGCCAGTACTATGAAATGTGATCCCAAATTCCCACTAACACCCCTGCGCCTTCCGGTGGTGTAGAGATGTAAGACAGGAACCTTCTGGAATCACAGAGGAAGACACAGGAAGCATGATTAATGGCTGCCACAGGAAGCATGGTCAATGGCTGCCATGCTTAAACATATCATCACAGTTTCATACTGATAATATAAACAGTCTCCCTGCCAGCAAAAGCCTCCTTATATATTATATATATAACATGTGCTTAAATATATAATCACAGTTTCATACTGATATTATACCCAGTCTCCCTGCCAGCAAAAGCCTCATTATATATTATAGATATAGAATGTGCTTAAACATATATTAACAGTCTCCCTGCTAGCAAAGTTATATTTTACACTGATATTATTAACAGTCTCCCTGCTAGCAAAGCCTCATTATATATTACATATATAGAATGTGCTTAAACATTAACAGTCTCCCTGCCAGCAAAAGTTATCCATGCTGTTTACCCCCCCTCGCAACTGCTCCGTAGTGTGCAGTGCGGGACCTTGGGTACCTTTATAGTAGGAGCTTATTACGGCCCCCCAGCGCTACACGCGGCGACCGGAGCTTTACAAGCGGCGGCCGGAGCCTGGGGCGAAGCGGCGCCTGATGCGGGGAGTAGATGCCCTGTAGCGGCGCCACTGCAAGAGACTCTGGAGCGGAGATCCGGAGAGCACTATCACCCGGCGGCAGCAGCTGTTCGCTCAGCGGGCGGCGCTGCTGCCGCCGCAGTTAGCCAGTACACCAGCGTGCTGCCTTCTCCCCTCCTCGGGACGGCAGCGAAAGCTGACCGCCCTCTCACATACCTGCAGTGAACTCTGTCCTGAGGCTCCGACGGGGCTTCTGCAACAAGCGCCGGGCAGCCAGTGTACAGGATGTGAGGGCTGTGAGGGGGCTCTTTCAGAGAGGCCCGACACGCCCGTGCTGCTATCAGCAGCTGCACTATCCCTGACCCTGCCTTTTGGAAGGGGGAAAGGGATGTGCCAATTGTAGAAAAAAGAAAGACAAATAAAAAGAAAAATAAAATCTCTTCAATAGCCGAGACTTCAGGTATTAAGCTGCTATCCTCGTTCAGCACAAAAAAACACTGGGTAGTGACCAGGGATATGGAGGGGTGGAGTGTTACTAAATTTAAATATTCAGTGCTGTTTCCTGCGGAAGCCCGTCCATATCCCCAAGAGTACTCCAGTGACCCCTAGTGGATGAAAAAGAAAGTGCATCTGCTCTTCAATTTAAGGTTCCTGGGTGGTTAAAGAGTTTGAAGGAGAACCGAGGGAAGAAGAGAGCCCACCTGGCTTGCCATGGGTTTAAACAACGAGTTTAAACAATGGGTTTAAACCATCATGGAAGGTTTGGAGGAGAAAACGGAATTGGAGAAGATCAGAATGATCAGGACTGGGGCTCACTGTTAGTTGATTAGGAAGAAGAAAAGGTCTCAAGTCAGTTTGAGAGGTTTACTGTTGAGGACGAGGTTTAGCTTTCTTATGAGATGATTTTCCAGTTCTGCCCATTCTTCAGCATAACACTACAGAGATTAGAGAACAAGGTCAGGAGGCCAGTAGTGACATAGCAGAAGTATTGAAGTGTGAAAATAGGGAGACATCAGTGAGCATAGACCCCAGTGGCCATCGGTTACAGAAACATCGTGAGGTCAGTTGTTTATGGGTAAAAGCAAGAAGGTGCCATCCTTGAGCGGTAAAGTAATTGATAGGAGCCAGCAACTGGAGCCTGCTACTGTCCTGGACACATGGACTGTTACGCCATAGCTATACTGATGCCCCAAGAGCTCTAATTGGATCTTGTGGGGATTGAGGGGAGCAGGAGGGAAAAAAAAACCCAGCAGCAGTCAAACAGTATGGAGGATGTAGTCAGCACAGTCTGCCACCAGAGGGAGTCGACAGAGCAGGAGTGGAGGCCCGGCAATAATAATAATAAAAGCAGTTCTGGCGACCACTTACTGCCCAGGTAGGGCCACAGCGGCAGAAGTCCCTGCCAGAAATCACTGAGGCTGTAGTGAAGGGCACTGATCATGGGCTGGCAGTGTCTGTAGCTCTCAGAGAAGCGGCTGGTTTCATGTGGCTATATTGCCAGTTTTCAAGATGGCACTTCTGGCAGGGAAGCCCAGATCAGAAGAAACTGGCCGGCTATGGCGGGTGGACCAGGTCAGTAAGGCGGCAGGAGAGGGTACTAGGATGCAGTGGCACAGGGTAGCGTATCTTGCTGCGTAGGAACCCCACGTGTATGTCCTCTATAATTCACAGCTCCGCCAGATTCCCCCATAGCACCATGGGTTAGGAGGAGAGGGGGAGATGCCGGGACACTGCTGGAGTGATGACAGGCAAGTGCTCCATGTATTCCCCGCTGCCACGACTCAGGGCTTCAACGGCCGGTCAGTAGGAGAAGGCAGGCTGCGGGCGAGTGAGCTGACTAACCTGACGCGTCCCTGCTGAGGCCACCAATCCCCATAGTATGCACCACATCAGATGCCGGGAGAGCAGCTCCGCTCTGTGTCTCCAGCCGCGGTCACCGCTGATCCCCAGTCAGCCTCTCCACACGACTCCAACAGCACGGCTAGGCACAAGAGTGGACAGGGCGCACAGCCCTCGGTGAGTAGCAGTGCTACCTCGCTGAGGTCCAATCCGTGGTGGGATCACTGCACAACTTCAGTCCGCGGCTTTGGATCCGGGAGTACGCCGCAACCTGCAAAAGCCAAATGAATGGCTCGGCAACGTACAAAACACACAGAGGGGCAAGAAAGGGCCCGAAAGAGCCCGTAGGACAGCTGTAAAAGGCAGAAAGGACCTATATAAGCAGGTGCTCCTTTATCCTGCTTCCTGCTGCCTTTCCAGTCAGCCCCCCCCCCACCCCCGTGACATCATTTATTGATGTTGAAAACAAAAGTAATGTAGATTTTCGCACCAATCTAAGACCCGCTAATCTACTTTGGGAGCCACCTCCCTTTTAAAAAAAAAAAAAAACAGTCCCCAGCTGGACGAGGATAATTAGAATTTAATTTCTTGGAATTCTAACTTCCTACTGGGCGTAAACAAAAAATTTCCATCTGCTGTTTTTGGACGTTTAAATACAGTTGCCTTCGTTTTTAACACAGGCTCTGCTGCCTCTTCTAAGGATAGAATGGCTTACATAGCACTAATTAGCTCAGATATGTCCACTAAACTGAGAACTTCCGAAATGCAATGAGTCCTCATCCTCCAACGAATACTCATCTAAAACATGTGTAGACTATGAAGATGTTGTATCATGTCTATGTGATTTACTTACCACCAGCCTTTCAGCCTGCTTTTTTGAGAGGCTGACAATTCCCTAGGTGTATAAACCTCAGAATGAATGTTGCATGTAAGGGTTAATAGTGAAACCTATCACTGGTATAGGAGCTGGTATAAACTGTTCAGCTACATTGGATAATGTCTGTGCAAAGTAGCCCATGAAGGTTCACCAGAACCTGTGCCTGCCTCACTGTACACGTGGGTAAGCTTTGTCGCGACCCGGCGGGGAATTGTTGGAGCGACTCTAAGGTGAGTATAAGATGCTTTTTAGAAAGATCACTCAAAAAAAATAGTAATACTATAAAAATAAAAATAGGATTTTAATACCTACCGGTAAATCCTTTTCTCCTAGTCCGTAGAGGATGCTGGGGTCACTTCAGAACCATGGGGTATAGACTGATCCACAGGAGACATGGGCACTTTAAGACTTTTCCAGAGTGTGAACTGGCTCCTCCCTCTATGCCCCTCCTCCAGACTTCAGTATACGAACTGTGCCCAGGGAGACTGACATTTCGAGGAAAGGATTTATTGTAAAGTTAATGGTGAGAGTCATACCAGCGCACACTTCAACAATGCCGTACAACAGGGCATTCAACGTTACACGTGTCAACGGCATGCAACATGCTGAAAAGAAATGTAACACAACTCTTGTGTAACAACAACTAACAACTGCAGGTAAAGTAAGCACTGGGCCGGGCGCCCAGCATCCTCTACGGACTGGGAGAAAAGGATTTACTGGTAGGTATTAAAATCCTATTTTCTCATACGTCCTAGAGGATGCTGGGGTCACTTCAGAACCATGGGGTTATAACAAAGCTCCAGAACGGGCAGGAAAGTGCGGATGACCCTGCAACACTGATTGACCAAACTTGAGGTCATCATCGGCCAAGGTATCAAACCTGTAAAACTTGGCAAACGTGTTTGCCCCCGACCAAGTAGCCGCTCGACAAAGTTGCAACGCCGAGACACCCCGGGCAGCTGCCCAGGAAGAGCCCACCTTTCTAGTAGAATGGGCAGTCACCAAATTCGGTAACGGCAATCCTGCCGTGGAATGAGCGTGCTGAATCATACCTCTGATCCAGCGCGCAATGGTCTGCTTAGAAGCAGGATACCCAATCTTGTTGGGAGCATACAGGACAAACAGAGCCTCTGTTTTCCAAATTTGAGCTGTCCTTGCGACATAAATTTTCAAAGCCCTGACCACATCTAGGGACTTTGATGCAGAGAAGGTGTCAGTAGCCACTGGCACCACAATAGGCTGGTTTATATGGAAAGAGGAAACCACCTTCGGAAGAAATTGCTGCCAAGTTCATGGAAGATCAAGTAAGGGCTCTTGTGAGACAAAGCCGCTAACTCAGACACCCGCCTTGCGGATGCTAAGGCCAACAGTATGACCACTTTCCAAGTAAGAAATTTTAACTCTATCTCCTGTAGAGGTTGAAACCAATGTGATTGAAGGAACTGCAACACCATGTTAAGATCCCACTGTGCCACTGGAGGCACAAATGGAAGTTGATTGTGCAAAACCCCTTTCACGAACGTCTGAACTTCTTGAAGGGAGGCCAATTGTTTCTGAAAGAAAATTGATAAGGCCGAAATCTGGACCTTAATGGAGCCCAATTTCAGACCCGCATCCACACCCGCCTGTAGAAATAGGAGAAAAACGTCCCAAGTGAAACTCTTCCACTGGAGCCTTCTTGGATTCACACCAAGATACATATTTTCTCCAAATACGGTGGTAATGTTTAGACGTTACTCCTTTCCTGGCCTGAATGAAAGTTGGAATGACTTCTTCTGGAATACCCTTTCGGGCTAAGATCTGGCGTTCAACAGCCATGCCGTCAAACGTAGCCTCGATAAGCCTTGATACACGCACGGCCCCTGCTGCAGCAGGTCCTCGCGAAGAGGAAGAGGTCGAGGATCTTCTATGAGTAACTCTTGAAGATATGGATACCAAGCCCTCCTTGGCCAGTCTGGGACAATGAGGATCGCCCGAACACTTGTTCTTCTTACAATCTTGAGAACTTTTGGAATCAGTGGAAGTGGAGGGAAGACATACACCGACTGAAACATCCACTGTGTCACCAGTGCATCCACTGCTATTGCTTGAGGGTCACTCGACCTGGAATAATATCTCTGAAGCTTCTTGTTGAGGCGAGATGCCATCATGTCTACTTGAGGGATTCACCAAAGATCTGCCACCTCTGCGAAGACGTGAGGGTGGAGGCCCCATTCTCCTGGATGGAGATCGTGTCTGCTGAGGAAGTCTGCTTCCCAGTTGTCCACTCCGGAATGAAAATTGCAGAGAGCGCTTGCATGTTTTTCCGCCCAGAGGAGGATTCTTGTCGCCTCTGCCATCGCCGCTCTGCTTTTCATTCTGCCCTGACTGTTTATGTACGCCACTGCTGTTACATTGTCGGAATGGATCTGTACGGGTAGATCTTGAAGAAGATGCTCTGCTTGTAGAAGGACGTTGTAAATGGCTCTCAACTCCAGAACGTTTATGTGAAGACAAGTTCCTGACGACCATCTTCCTTGGAAGCTTACTCCGTGTGACTGCCCCCCAGCCTCGGAGACTTGCATCCGTGGTTAACAGGACCCAGTCCTGAATCCCGAACCTGTGACCCTGCAGTAGGTGAGCACTGTGTAGCCACCACAGGAGCGAAATTCTGGCTTTTGATGACAGGATTATCCTCTGGTGCATGTGTAGATGGGATCCGGACCACTTGTCCAACAGATCCCACTGGAATACCCTGGTATGGAATAGTCCAAACTGCAAGGCCTCGAAGGCCGCTACCATCTTTCCCAACAACCAAATGCATTGATGAATTGACACTCTTGTCGGTTTCAAAATTTGTTTGACCATTTTCTGGATTTCCAGAGCCTTTTCCACTGGAAGAAATACCCTCTGTACTTCTGTGTCCAGAATCATTCCCAGAAAGGATAACTTTGTTGTAGGTTCCAATTGTGATTTTGGAATGTTTATGATCCAACTGTGTTGTTGAAGCACTGTCGGGGAGAGTGCAATGTTCTGCACCAACCGTTCCCTGGACCTCGCTTTTATTAGGAGATCATCCAGGTAAGGAATTAGAATGACTCCTTTCTGACGAAGGAGGACCATCATCTCCGCCATCACCTTGGTGCCGTGGAGAGTCCAAACGGCAACGTCTGAAATTGGTAATGACAATCCTGTACAGCGAATCTCAGATAAGCTTGATGCGGAGGATAAATGGGAACATGTAAGTAGGCATCTTTTATGTCCACTGATACCATGAAATCCCCTTCCTCCAGACAGGAGATCACTGCTCTCAGATTCTAACTTCAATTTGAACCTTTTCAGGTATAGATTCAGAGATTTTAGGTCCAGGATCGGTCTGACCGAGCCGTCTGGCTTCGGAACTACAAAGAGGCTTGAATAAAAACCTTCTCCCTGTTGTGAGAGGGGAACCAGGACAATGACGTGATCCTGGCACAATTTTTGTATTGCTGCAGTTACCACCTTCCTGTCAGGGAGAGAAACTGGTAAGGCCGATTTGAAAAAGCGGCGCGGGGGAACGCCTTGAAACTCCAGTTTGTACCCGTAGGACACAATTTGTAAGACCCACGGGTCTAGGCCAGAATGAACCCAGAACTGACTGAAAAGCTGCAGACGAGCCCCCACTCGAGCGGAGTCCCGCAAGGGAGCCCCAGCGTCATGTTGTAGACTTGGCAGAAGCAGGTGATTTCTGCTCCTGTGATCCTGGGGGCGCTGAGGACCTTTTTCCTCGTCCCCTTCCTCTACCTGCCAAGAAAGGGGAACCTTTACCCTTTTTGTATCTATTGGGCCGAAAGGACTGCATCTGAAAGTGATGAGGTTTCTTTGCCGGCGTAGGAGCATAAGGCAAAAAAGTTGATTTACCTGCGGTAGCCGCAGAAACTAAAGCATCTAGCCCATCACCAAACAAGGCCTCTCCATTATACGGGAGAGACTCCATATTTCTTTTGGAATCTGCGTCAGCATTCCACTGGCGAATCCACAACGCCCTCCGTGCCGAGACTGCCATAGTAGATGCTCTTGATCCCAAGAGCCCAATATCTCTCATAGCTTCACGCATGTATGCTGCGTCTTTTATATGACCCAACGTAAGGAGAACCTCATCTCTATCTATTTTGTCAATTTCAGAAGAGTTATCTGACCACTTTTCAACATCACTACTCACCCACACACAGGCAATGTTAGGCCATGAGTAGTGTCCCATTGGCCACATAAAAACTTTAATGAAGTCTCCAACTTGCGTTCTGCCGGCTCCTTGAGAGCAGCCATCCCAGGTGCAGGGAGAATCACCTTTTTTGTTAACCGTGACAGGGCCCTGTCTAAAACAGGGGGTGACTCCCACTTTGTCCTGTCCTCTACCGGGAAAGGATAAGTAGCCTGAATTATTTTGGGGATCTGAAATTTCTTTTCAGGGTTTGCCCAGACACCCTAAAAGAGAGTGTTCAGTTCATGAGAAGGAGGAAACGTTACATTAGTTTTCTTTTCTTTACAGAGGTAAACCTTCTGCTGAGGTAAAGAAGGGATCTCCGTAACCTCTAACACCTCCTTTATAGCCACAATCATGTACTGAATGTTTTTAGCTAATTTTGGATCTATTGCCCTGGAATCACAAGTGTTAACACAGGAATCAGCGTCCGTGTCGGTGTCAGTCTGTATAACCTGAGCAAATGACCTCTTATGGGACCCAGAGGGATCCCCTGCGGATGAAAATACAGAGTTTTGACAAATCACATCTTCCACAGACTTTCTCCAAGTTTCTGCATGAGACTCAGACTTATCCAATCTCTTACGGATATGACTCACACTATCACGTAATTCTTTCACCCATTCAGGCTCGTGGTGTGCCGGTAGCGACATCACATTACAACCCTGTGTACACCACACCACAGACACTCCGGGGCTTATAGGGGACAGACCCACAGTAAAATCTGTCAGAGGGATACAGAAGGAATTGCCAGCTCACAACTCAGCGCCAGTAATAAATTGTCTGTGAAACACAAAATGCCAACAGAGCTGCAGCGCTTTTATAATTACACAATGTACATAGCACCAAATTTCACTGCGCCCCCCCCTGTTTTGCACCCTGATACTTGTTTCAGCAGTGGAGGAGGACCAGCGGTCTTCTCTGCAGCCTGGAGTGAGAGAAAATGGCGCTGAGCAGTGTGCTGGCTGTCTGAGGAAGAAGCCCCGCCCCCGTAATGGCGCGCTTTCACTCAGACTTAGAGAGACTCATGTTTATTCTGGCGGGGGTAGGACTGTGCCGCAGCAATTTATGCCCCTAATCTGCCAGTCCTATAAGGGTTCATGCTGCCCAGGGCGCCCCCTCCTCCCCTGCACCCTGCAGTGCCTGTGTGTGTGGGAGCACGGCGCTCAGCGTTCCCGCCCGCTGCGCGGTACCTTTCTAGCCGTCCCGATGTTGAAGAGTCTTTTCCTCTTACACTCTGTCTTCTGACTTCTGGCGCTGTAAGGGGGGTGACGGCAGGCTGTGTGAGTGAGCACATAGCCGCAGATAGCGTTCAGTACCCCTCAGGAGCTAATGGTGTCCTGTCAGCTTAGAAGCAGAGCCATGAAACTCACAGAAGTTGGTATCTACTTCCTCCCCTAGGTCCTACGAAGCAGGGAGGCTGTTGCCAGCAGTGCTCCCTGAAAATAAAAAACCTAACATAAGTCTTTCCCCGAGAGTGCATCCAGTCTGCCTGGACACATTTTCTAAACTGAGGCCTGGAGGAGGGGCATAGAGGGAGGAGCCAATTCACACTCTGGAAAAGTCTTAAAGTGCACATGTCTCCTGCGGATCCATCTGTACCCCATGGTTCTGAAGTGACCCCAGCATCCTCTAGGACGTATGAGAAATAAGAAAACAGCAGCCCTCTGACCATGGTCTGACTCCTGCCGCACCAAACAAAAAACTGACGTGCACATGCGTGTAGATGGTGACACTAAAATTACTGGTGATCATTGTGAATGTCTGAGGTTTTGATACAATGCAAATTTGTTGAGATATTGTTTCTTTTTCAGATGGAACCATGGGTCGTGCACATGATGCGACTGGTAAAAGGGAGCCATTGGTTTTGGCCGAGACCGGCATTTGTTGGTGATGCCTTGTAGACAGTGAGTAGTATCCATCTACAGTGGAAGAAGCATGGACACCAAGAATCTCAGCGGCAGAGCAGTGGGTGAAAGTAGATCATGACAAATCGGGACCACAGGCATTTAGGGCGCCTAGCAATCACCAATCGTTCCAAACGCATCAGGAACTGCACCAACAGTACAATGCCGGACCCAGCCAAGCAGTCCCAGATCTGGTGAATTGGAGGGCCACGTGAGATGTGGCACGTCAGACTGGTGCTCTGAAAACCAATAGAAGCCTTTCGGCAACTATTCCGCCGCTGAGAGTACACCTAAAGTCTAAAACTAATGTGATAGCTGTTTTTATGGTAATTATTTTGGCCAATAGAGTAGGACCTGCAGTATAGTGGGGTCCCTTGTCGGTGTTAGGCGCCGAGGGTCCGCTCGTCAGTGCGGCCGGCGCCTAGCAACGGGGACGCCACTGTCGGATCGTGTTCCCCGTTGCTGGGTCTAAGTTTATATCTTCACTGGTTTCCTGGCTGTGTAGCATGCAGCTGCACGGCATGTTGTAATTATCACTCATCTGTTTCCCTGACCATGCAGCTTGTCAGCTGCATAGCATTTAAATCCAATCAGCCTCCAAACAGCTGATTGGAAGACTCTCTGTTAAAAGCACTCCCAGGACTCCTCACAGACGCCGGTGATAGCTTCCTGTTTGCCTGTGTCTGCTGCAGAGAAAGTTCCCAGTCCCGGTTTACCCGTTTGTTCCTGTTCTCAGTGATCCTGTACTCGGAAGTTACCATCTGTTCCTGGAGTCTGATCAAGCACCTTTAACATCTGGTGGTGTTCGTGAATCGCGGCGCAGCCGTGTGTTGCGGCTTGTCCGCTATTATTATTATTTTGTTTATATTGTGTTCTGGAGCTTTGCGGAGGATTCCGCTTCCACAAGATCCACTCTGGTGTCCAGCGGTGCCGGATAGGAGTGTCGGATCAGTGGATCTTTGGTTGTCCTTTTCCCTGGCGGCTAGTCCGCACATACCTTTTGATTTAGTTAAGTTAGCTTGTAACCCCTGGCTTGGTTGCTTAGTCAGAGGGCCCCTTGTTATCACCCTGTCTCGGACTTCCCCTTGTCTCCCATTAAGACCTGCGGGGGCATCGGGGTTGGGCAGACATAATCCGCCCTTCGAACGCGGCTGCCATGGGCTCAAGCAACCATAGTCTCGCAGGGGATTTCTGATAACACGGGCGAGACAACGGAGTTAGGGTGCCAGGGGTTACTAGGCTTTCCAGCTCCCACAACCTGTATATGGTTCCTGTGCTCAGATCCCTGCCATAAGATCTTCCCCAGTCTGGGGTACAGGAATCGTAACAGTCGGGAGCTGCAGGCTTAAATGCACTGAGCAATACATGAACTAAAACTCCATTGTTTATTATTGTTAGTTAATATAGTGAGTGCAAGACACATTTATGTATGTAGTAAGGCTACTGGGAGACCTTAGATTGAGCAATATTGGATCTGACCATTACATTCCCTAAAGTCATAACCTCAGAACTGCACAGAACAGGAACTATTATTCACAAGTAATTAGGAATGTGTTCATCATGAACAAGTCCACAATTACCGTCTGAAGGTTACACAATTATTTCAAGTCTACACAACTGATATTTAAGGATAAAGTCTTTAACAGAAAACACCCCTGAAGAAGTCACTATTGGAGAAACGCGCTGATCACGCGCAATTTGTATTTAGAGTGAATTGGAGTGGATAAGAACAAGCACGCCCATGCAAGGGTGACAACAAGTGCAAAACGCTTGTCTTATGATTATACAGATATGTACTTGTGATAAGCTTTTACTATGTTTTACTTGAAGTTCTAGATTCAAATTTCATTTTATTTCTGAATCTTATACGAATTGTATTTGGTGAGCTCAGGTCTACTGTATAGCAGGAAATATTTCATACCTGCATCATACCTAACAAAATGCATATAAATTAGGCACTCCACAAAAAACAATACTAATGATATTATATACATACATATATATACATTTATATATAATCACTAATAATAAATTTCTGCTTGTTACTTTTAATAACATTATAGTGATGTGTGTAATAACTCTCTAAATGTGATATTTGTCATGGATAGCCTTGTGTTATAAACACCCAACTAAGAACAGGACTGATGGCGAAGGAGGGTGTAGGATAAGAGATTGCTGTAGTGACTGAGCAATGAGAATATGTGACTTCTGTAATAAGTGTTTATTACTCACCTGTGCTGATATCTGTAGGGATCTCCTCCTCCTTACACTGCTGATCACCCCTCACATACGTCTCTTCTTCTCCCTCTATATCTTCTGCCTTTATATCAGTCACATACGTCTCTTCTTCTCCCTCTGTATCTTCTGTCTTCATATCAGTCACATACGTCTCTTCTTCTCCCTCTATATCTTCTGTCTTTATATCAGTCACATACGTCTCTTCTTCTCCCTCTGTATCTTCTGCCTTTATATCAGTCACATACGTCTCTTCTTCTCCCTCTGTATCTTCTGCCTTTATATCAGTCACATACGTCTCTTCTTCTCCCTCTATATCTTCTGCCTTTATATCAGTCACATACGTCTCTTCTACTCCCTCTGTATCTTCTGCCTTTATATCAGTCACATACGTCTCTTCTTCTCCCTCTATATCTTCTGCCTTTATATCAGTCACATACGTCTCTTCTTCTCCCTCTGTATCTTCTGCCTTCATATCAGTCACATACGTCTCTTCTTCTCCCTCTATATCTTCTGCCTTTATATCATTCACATACGTCTCTTTTTCTCCCTCTATATCTTGTATTTTAGTATTAGACAGACGTTCTACCTAAAAAACAAACAAACACTATTATAATATTTGCGTACAGTCAGATTAAACTGAGGTGAAACAGTATAATATCAGTGTATAATACACACACAGCTTCTCTACAGATCATATAGTGACAGTCACTTTGGTATATTGGTGAGACCCTAAATCCCACCTACCTGATCCTCCTGTGGGATTCTGTGATTCTCTTCTGTACAATCCTGGGAATACAGAGGACGGGAACATCTCTCTGGGGTATCTCTGTTACTGGGTCCATCTGTAGGAGACACACAGTGACTGAGTACAGTGTATATATATGATTATCAGATGATGTGTGTATATAGGGGCCCCCATACCTGCTCTCCCCTGTACAATAGATGACAGTCTCCTCTTACCCAGTGATGTGAGGGGCCGGTGATTCTCCATCATCCCGTCCTTGTACAGACCCCTGTGTTCCTCTATACACTCCACCTCCTGCATGGAGACATAGACAGTGACATCCTGACACCTTATAGACACCTGACACACACAGTGATACAGTCATCACCCAGACACGTACCAGGGTGTTACTGTATAATGTCCCTTTCCCAGCAGTCACCTCTCCAGTCATCACCCAGACACATCCCCTGGTGTTACTGTATAATGCCCCATTCCCAGCAGTCATCTCTCCAGTCATCAACCAGACACGTCCCCTACTGTTACTGTATAATGCCCCATTCCCAGCAATCACCTCTCCAGTCACCACCCAGACACATCCCCTACTGTTACTGTATAATGCCCCATTCCCAGCAATCACCTCTCCAGTCATCACCCAGACACATCCCCCGGTGTTACTGTATAATGCCCCTTTCCCAGCAGTCACCTCTCCAGTCATCACCCAGACACATCCCCCGTGTTACTGTATAATGCCCCATTCCCAGCAGTCATCTCTCCAGTCATCACCCAGACACATCCCCCGGTGTTACTGTATAATGCCCCATTCCCAGCAATCACCTCTCCAGTCATCCTACAGACACGTCCCCTGGTGTTACTGTATAATGCCCCATTCAGGCACATCCCCTGGTGTTACTGTATAATGCCCCATTCCCACAAGTCACCTCTCCAGTCATCACCAAGACACATCCCCTGGTGTTACTGTATAATGCCCCATTCAGACACATCCCCCGGTGTTACTGTATAATGCCCCATTCCCAGCAGTCATCTCTCCAGTCATCAACCAGAAACGGCCTCTACTGTTACTGTATAATGCCCCATTCCCAGCAGTCACCTCTCCAGTCACCACCCAGACACGTCCCCTAGTGTTACTGTATAATGTCCCATTCCCAGCAGTCACCTCTCCAGTCATCACCCAGACACGTCCCCTGGTGCTACTGTATAATACCCCATTCCCAGCAGTCACCTGTCCAGTCATGACCCAGACACATCCACCGGTGTTACTGTATAATTCCCCATTCCCAGCAGTCACCTCTCCAGTCATCATCCAGACACATCCCCTGCTGTTACTGTATAATGCACCATTACCAGCAGTCACCTGTCCAGTCATCACCCAGACGCATCCCCTAGTGTTACTGTATAATGTCCCATTTCCAGCAGTCACCTCTCCAGTCATCACCCAGACATGTCTCCCGGTTTTACTGTATAATGCCCTATTCCCAGCAATCACCTCTCCAGTCATCACCCAGACACATCCCCTGGTATTACTCTATAATGTCCCATTCCCAGCAGTCACCTCTCCAGTCATCACCCAGACACGTCCCCCGATGTTACTGTATAATGTCCCATTCCCAGCAGTCACCTCTCCAGTCATCACCCAGAAACACGCGACCATTGTTACTGTATAATGTCCCATTCCCTGCAGCCACCTCTCCAGTCATCACCCAGACACGTCCCCCGGTGTTACTGTATAATGCCCCACTCCCAGCAGTCACCTCTCCAGTCATCACCCAGACACGTCCCCTGGTGTTACTGTATAATGCACCATTCCCAGCAGTCACCTCTCCAGTCATCACCCAGACACGTCTCCTGGTGTTACTGTATAATGCCACATTCCCAGCAGTCACCTCTCCAGTCATCACCCAGACACATCCCCCGGTGTTACTGTATAATGACCCATTCCCGGCAGTCACCTCTCCAGTCATCACCCAGACACGTCCCCTGGTGTTACTGTATAATGTCCCATTCCCAGCAGTCACCTCTACAGTCATCACCCAGACACATCCCCCGGTGTTATTGTATAATGTCCCATTCCCAGCAGTCACCTCTCCAGTCATCACCCAGACACATCTCCTGGTGTTACTGTATAATGTCCCATTCCCAGCAGTCACCTCTCCAGTCATCACCCAGACACGTCCCCTGGTGTTACTGTATAATGCACCATTCCCAGCAGTCACCTATCCAGTCATCACCCAGACACGTCCCCTGGTGTTACTGTATAATGCCACATTCCCAGCAGTCACCTCTCCAGTCATCACCCAGGCACATCCCCCGGTGTTACTGTATAATGACCCATTCCCGGCAGTCACCTCTCCAGTCATCACCCAGACACGTCCCCTGGTGTTACTGTATAATGTCCCATTCCCAGCTGTCACCTCTCCAGTTATCACCCAGACACGTCCCCTGGTGTTACTGTATAATGTCAAGGGGTCAGCTTGCTGGGGGTAGCTTGCGTGGAATTTAATAAGTGTGGAATTAAGAAGTGTGTTATCCGTACAGTTAAAAAAACAGTTGAACAAACATTGAGCGCCATCAAGGAAAGGTAACTTACTTAAACAACTTATTCCTACACCACTTAACCCAACATTATCTCACAAACGACCACAGCATGTTCATCAAACTACTGTTTCTTATTTCAATTCATGGAATTCTCACCAAATGTAACACATTCTACACTCACCCTAAAACTCACCCCTCTGATGTACATTACAGCTTCTATTCTCCACTCCCCTCTTCTAAACACTCATGAGCTTTATACTTACTTCTCTGCAAGTACTTTGACAACCACAATTGGCCACCAGAATAAACACTCGCAAACATCCACCAATATTTATCTCACTCTTCTGCTTTTATTAGCTGGTGCCATATCACCAAATCCAGGCCCCAACCACCTGTCCCTCTCACACTCAGCTATCTCAAAACAACATAGAAATCCATCTAACCTCATAAATATCACGTGTCTCCCATCCCCCTCCAAGTCACTAAAATGTGGCTTATGGAATGCACGCTCTGTTTGTAACATATTACCATCCATCCATGACCTCTTCATATCTCACAACTTTAATCTGCCGACTATAACAGAAACCTGGCTCACACAATCAGACACGGCCTCCCCTGCAGCACTGTCACTCGGTGGTTTCCACTTCACACACACACACACACACACACACACACACACACACACACACACACACACACACACACACACACACTGGTAATAGTAAAGGTGGTGGGGTTGGAATATTACTGTCCCAATTTTTCACATACACTGTTCTACCTCAGGTTCCATCACTCGCATTCACATCATTTGAAGTTCCCTCTATCAGGATTTTCACCCCCTTCTCTCTGCATGTTGCAGCTATCCATCACCCTCCTGGGCAACACAAACAACCATTTCTAGAAGACTTTTCTCCCTGGCTCCCACACATCTTATCCTCTGACATTTCCACCATCATTATGGCCAATTTCAATATAGCTCTTGACAGTCCACAATCTGTTTAAGCCTCCAAACTCCTCTCTCTAACCTCCTCTCTTGGCCTCACCCAATGGTCTGACACCTCTACACACCAGGAAGGCCACTGCCTTGATCTTGTGTTCACCAGGCTCTGCTCAGTTTCTGAATTCATTAACACTCCTTTCCCTCTTTCTGATCACAACCTGATCACCTTCACAATCTCTTCTATTACTCTAAATTCTATGACACTAAAACCTAGCGAGCCTCCTCTAACCTGCAGAAATACTAACAATATAAATTTTCAACAACTTTCCACTTCTCTGCAACAACTGCTCTCACCAATCTCTACATTTACCACACCTGACACTGCTATATCACAAATGCACAAGACCCTAGAGAGTGCCCTTGATGAAGTGGCTCCAGCTACCCATCACACTCCACGTAGGCTTAGATGCCAACCGTGGCACTCTAAATCAACAAGACACCTACAAAAACTGTCACGTAAAGTAGAACGTCAGTGGCGTAAATCTCAGAATCCAAGTGACTTCCTCACATATAAGACCACCTACCACTGCTATCATCAGGCCCTGGACACTGCCAAACAAACATATTTCCAATCTCTCATCTCTTCTCATGCCACCAACCCCAAGCGACTTTTTAATACATATAAATCACTTCTTTACCCTCCCTCATCTCGCCCACTAGCTATTATCAGTGTACAAGAACTTGCCTCCTACTTCAAGGATAAGATTGATAAAATCCGAGATGAAATGGTACGCTCTTCCTCAGCCAGTGACCTGCTCAATTCCCTACCTGAACCCTCTGGCACTTTCTCTTCATTTGATCCCACAAGTGAAGATGAAGTATCATCAGTCTTTCCATCCTCCTACTCCACTACCTCTCCTCTTGATCCTATACCCTCACAGGTCAGTAAAACTTTGTCTCCTGTGCTTATCCCAACCTTAACTAACATCTGTAATCTCTCTCTCTACTGGTATCTTTCCTTCTCTGTTTAAGCATGCAGTGATTACTCCCATTCTAAACAAACACAACTCTGACCCAAACACACTCTCTAACTACCATCCCATTTCTCAGCTACCAGGTCCCTCCAAGCTACTTGAGAGACTTGCCTACACTCGCCTTACACACATTCTTAACTCCCACAACTTATTAAACCCACTTCAGTCAGGCTTTCATGCCCAACACTCCACAGACACTGCACTGACCAAAGATCTGCTAGATCTAAAGCCCATTACACACTACTCATTCTTCTAGATCTATCTGCTGCTTATGACACTGTTGCCCTCTCCTGGTTCTCATCCTACCTATCTAATCGCTCTTTCAGTGTTCACTTCTCTGATTCTACCTCTTCTTCTCTACCTCTTCTTCTCTACATCTATCAGTTGGAGTACCGCAAGGCTCAGTCTTGGGTCCTCTGCTGTTCTCAGTCTGTACCTCATCTCATTGCTGGGTGATCACATCATACAACCCATTAAGAAACTGGCAAGCTGGTGGACCATTATGCAACAGGTAGCATCTATCCTTGTGTATCAATGCCTATTCCCCCATATATTGTAAGCATGCAAGCAGGGCCTTCCTACCTCTATGTCTGTCTGGTTTTACCCAGTTTTGTTCTATTACTGTTATTTTAATTGTAAAGCGCAACGGAATATGCTGCGTTATATAAGAAACTGCTAATAAATAAATATTAAAATAAATACAACACAGGCCGCTGCCCCTGTATACTATGACAACACAGGAAGCTACCCCTGTATAGTATGACAATACAGTCCACTCCCCCTGTATACTATGACAGCACAGGAAGCTACGCCTGTATATTATGACAACACAGGCCGCTCCCCCTGTATACTATGACAGTACAGGATGCTAACCCTGTATATTATGACAACACAGGCTGCTCCCTCTGTATATTATGACAACACAGGCCGCTCCCCTGTATACTATGACAGCACAGGATGCTACCCATGTATATTATAGCAACACAGGTCGCTCCCCTTGTATACCATGACAGCACAGGATGCTACCCATGTATATTATAGCAACACAGGCCGCTCCCCTTGTATACTATGACAGCACAGGATGCTACCCCTGTATATTATGACAACACACGCCACTCCTTCTGTATAGAAAGCCAATACTTGCCACTCACCCTATATAATAATAGTAACAAGACACCACAGGCCCCTCCGCCTGTATATTATGACAACGCAGGTCGCTCCCCTTGTATACTATGACAGTACAGGAAGCTACCCCTGTATATTATGACAACACAAGCTACTCCTTCTGTATAGAAAGACAATCCATGCCGCTCAACCTATATAATAATAGAAACAAGATACCACAGGCCCCTCCTCCTGTATATTATGACCACAGGTCACTCCCCTTGTATACTATGACAGTACAGGAAGCTACCCCTGTATATTATGACAACACATTCTGTATAGAAAGACAATCCATGCCGCTCAACCTATATAATAATAGAAACGAGACACCACAGGCCCCTCCTCCTGTATATTATGACCACAGGTCACTCCCCTTGTATACTATGACAGTACAGGATGCTACCCCTGTATATTATGACAACACAGGCCCCTCCTTCTTTATAGAAAGACAATACATGTCGCTCACCCTATATAATAATAGGAACAAGACACCACAGGCCCCTCCGCCTGTATATTATGGCAACACAGGTCGCTCCTCCTGTATACTATGACAGTACAGGACGCTACCCCTGTATATTATGCCACTACCCCTGTATACAATGACGGAACAGGATGCTAGCCCTGTATGTTATGACAACACAGGCCGCTCCCACTGTACACTATGACAGCACAGGATGCTACCCCTATATATTATGACAACACAGACCACTCCCCCTGTATACTATGACAGCACATGATGCTACCCCTGTATATTATAGAAACACAGGCCGCTCCCCCTGTATACTATGACAGCACAGGATGCTACCCCTGTATACTATGACAGCACAGGATGCTACCCCTGTATATTATGAAAACACAGGCCGCTTCCCCTGTATACTATGAAAGCACAGGATGCTACCCCTGTATATTACAGCAACACAGGCCGCTCCCCCTGTATACTATGACAGCACAGGATGCTACCCCTGTATACTATGACAGCACAGGCCACTCCTTCTGTATAGAAAGCCAATACATGCTGTTCACCATATATAATAATAGTAACAAGACACCACAGGCTGCTACCCTGTATACTATGACAGCACAGGCCGCTCCCCCTGTATACAATGACGGCACAGGATACTTCCCCTGTATATTATGACAATACAGGCCGCTCCTTCTGTATGGAAAGCCAATACATGCTGCTCACCCTATATAATAATAGTAACAAGACACCACAGGCACCTCCGCCTGTATATTATGACAACACAGGTCGCTCCTCCTGTATACTATGACAGTACAGGACGCTGCACCTGTATATTATGCTACTACCCCTGTATACAATGACGGCACAGGATACTACCCCTGTATATTATGACAACCCAGGCCGCTCCACCTGTATACTATGACAGCAGATGATGCTACCTCTGTATATTATGTAAAGACAGGGCACTTCCGCTGTATACTATGACAGCACATGATGCTACCCCTGTATATTATGTTAATACAGACCACTCCCCCTGTATACTATGACAGCACAGGATGCTACCCCTGTATATTATGAAAACACAGGCCGCTCCTCCTGTATACTATGACAACACAGGCTGCTACGCCTGTATATTTTAGCAACACAAGCCGCTCCCCCTGTGTACTATGACAGCACAGGATGCTACCCCTGTATACTATGACAGCACAGGCCACTCCTTCTGTATAGAAAGCCAATACATGCTGCTCACCCTATATAATAATAGTAACAAGACACCACAGGCCCCTCCCCCTGTATACTATGACAGCACAGGCCAGCCCCCTGTATTCAATGACGGCACAGAATGATAACCCTGTATATTATTACAATACAGGCCACTACTCCTGTATACTATGACAGTACAGGACGCTGCCCCTGTATATTATGCTACTACCCCTGTATACAATGATGGCACAGGATACTACCCCTGTATATTATGACAACACAGGCCGCTCCACCTGTATACTATGACAGCAGATGATGCTACCCCTGTATATTATGTAAAGACAGGCCACTCCCCCTGTATACTATGACAGCACATGATGCTACCCCTGTATATTATGTTAATACAGACCGCTCCCCCTGTATACTATGACAGCACATGATGCTACCCCTGTATATTATGAAAACACAGGCCGCTCCTCCTGTATACTATGACAACACAGGCTGCTACCCCTGTATATTTTAGCAACACAGGCCGCTTCCCCTGTATACAATGACAGCACAGGCCACTCCTTCTGTATAGAAAGCCAATACATGCTGCTCTCCCTATATAATAATAGTAACAAGACACCACAGGCCCCTCCCCCTGTATACTATGACAGCATAGGCCGCTCCCCCTGTATTCAATGACGGCACAGAATGATACCCCTGCATATTATGACAACATAGGCCACTCCCCCTTTATACTATGACAGCACAGGATGCAACCACTATATATTATGACAACACAGGCCGCCCCTCATGTATACTATGACAGCACAGGATGCTACCCCTGTATACTATGACAGCACAGGCCACTCCTTCTGTATAGAAAGCCAATACATGATGCTCACCCTATATAATAATAGTAACAAGTCACCACAGGCTGCTCCCCCTGTATATTATGACAGCACAGGCCGCTCCCCCTGTATACTATGACAGCACAGGCCACTCCTTCTGTATAGAAAGCCAATACATGATGCTCACCCTATATAATAATAGTAACAAGTCACCACAGGTTGCTCCCCCTGTATACTATGACAGCACAGGCCGCTCCTCCTGTATACAATGACAGCACAGGATGCTACCCCTGTATATTATGACAATACAGGCCGCTCCCCCTGTATACTATGACAGCACAGGATGCTACCCCTGTATATTATGACAATACAGGCCGCTCCCCCTGTATACTATGACAGCACAGGATGCTATATATTATTATTATGACAACATATGCTGCTCCCCTGAATATTAATACAACACAGGCCGCTCACTCTGTATAGTACAATGCCAAAGGACACAACACCTGTAATGTTCCATTTATGGAAATACAATAACGGAGGGGTCAGCGCCACCTGTATTACGGTAACGGCGGGGTCTGAGTCACCCGTATTACGGTAACCGCAGGGTCTGCTGCACCCGTATTACGGTAACTCCGGGGTCTACGCCGCTTGTATTACGGTAACGCCGGGGTTTGCACCACCTGTATTACGGTAACGGCGGGGTCTGCACCTCCTGTATTACGGTAACGGTGGGGTCTGCACCACTGTATTACAGTAACGGCGGGGTCTGCGCCACTGTATTACGGTAATGGCGGGGACGGCGCCACCTATATTACGGTTACGGCAGGGGCTGCGCCACCTTAATTACAGTAACGGCAGGGGCTGCGCCACCTGTAATACGGTAACGGCGGGGTCTGCGACGCCTGTATTACGGTAATGGCGGGGTCTGCGCCACAGTATTACGGTAACGGCGGGATCTCCACCACCTGTATTACGGTAACGGCGGGGTCTGCGCCACCTGTATTAAGGTAACTCCGGGGTCTGCGCCACCTGCATTACGGTAACGGCAGGGTCTGTGCTACCTGTATTACGGTAACGGCAGGGTCTGTGCTACCTGTATTACGGTAACGGCGGGGTCTGCGCCACCTGTATTACGGTAACACCGGGGTCTGCGCCACCTGTATTACGGTAACGGCAGGGGCTGCGACACTTGTATTACGGTAACGGCGGGGTCTGCGACACCTGTATTACGGTAACGGCGGGGAATGCGCCACCTGTATTACAGTAATAGGACACTAGAGTGTCAGCCACCTGTACAGGGATAATGCAGCACCAGAGGCTGCTCCAGCTGCGCTATAACAAGGCACCAGAGGCTGCTCCCCCTGTAGTACAGAACCTGACACCAGAGCTGCTCAGCCTATAGAATAATAATAATAATATCATTACCTGCTGCCAGACACAGCAATGGCTGCTCTCTGCTCCTGCTGCCTTGTGGGAATGATAGAAGGAAGGCGGAGCTCAGACCAGGGGAAAATGGCCGCCGCTCCTGACGTCACTACACGGCCAGGGAACCTATTGCTGCTGCCGGACTGGTCTACAAGAAAATGGCCGCCGGCCTCCTGCACTGAGGACATAAATGGTAATATTCAATACAGAAGGCGGGATGTAGGAGGGGAGGAACCAGTCACTAGGAATCAGCTTGTGCCAATCACTCTTTACTTCCGGACTTTGCGTTCCACCTTATTTCCGGACTGTGCGTTCCACACACAGGAAGTGAGTTTTCATCGACTGCTGCAGCCTCTCAGTGTCCGTGGAGATCAGGTAATGGCGTCTTATTATACAGGGGGAGCAGCCTGTGGTGCCCTGTTATTATTATTATACAGGGGGAGCAGCCTGTGGTGTCTTGTTGTTATTAATATACAGTGGGAGCAGCCTGTGGTGTCCTGTTATTGTTATTATACAGGAGGAGCAGCCTGTGGTGTCCTATTGTTATTATTATTATTATTATTATTATACAGGAGGAGCAGTCTGTGGTGTCCTGTTATTTTCTCTGACGTCCTAGTGGATGCTGGGACTCCGTAAGGACCATGGGGATTAGCGGTTCCGCCGGAGACTGGGCACATCTAAAGAAAGCTTTAGGACCATCTGGTGTGCACTGGCTCCTCCCCCTATGACCCTCCTCCAAGCCCCAGTTAGATTTTTGTGCCCGAACGAGAAGGGTGCACACTAGGTGCTTAGTGAAAAGTTTAGTTTTAGGTTTTTTATTTTCAGTGATGGTGGTGTCCTGTTATTGCTAATATTATACATGGGGAGCAGCCTGTGGTGTCCTGTTGTTGTTGTTGTTGTTGTTGTTATGTCAGCTGCAGAGCATTACTACACCACTAGCAGTGTGACAGCTGCAGAGCATTACTACACCACTGGCAGTGTGACAGCTGCAGAGCATTACTACACCACTGGCAGTGTGACAGCTGCAGAGCATTACTACACCACTGGCAGTGTGACTGCTGCAGGCTGAGCCCCCTCATTGCCGTCCCCCCCCCCCCCCCAGCAGTCACGTCACTATAATGGTGTAAGATGTGACATTCCCGCTAGGAGGGCGCCACACGTATAACGACGGTCATCTGCTGTAGAGACACCGGGTTGTATTATATAATGCCGGTATCAGAAGAGACTGACGTCACGTATGTAACAAGAGTTTCTGCAGCAGCTGTGCTATGCGTTTACTATTATTCTATAGGGAACCTATTATTTTGTATGTGTGCCAGCAGCCGGCCTGTTACTGAGCCCCATGCTGTGTGCAAATGTGGGAATACCAGGTAGCGCTCTATCCAAATGATGCAACAAAACATAAAAACAATATAAACAGTAATATAGAGCAAAACATATACTAATGGGTGTTACCCTGAGGTATATGATATCTCTGGATACATGATATACACAATGAGTATACACAAAGGTATCACTGATAAAATCAATGTAAAAGGAAAACGCTGATCCTTCTACATAGGAGACTCTCAGAGGTTTTGTCCGTCTCTTATAGTAAATTAGCAGCGCACAGTGTGAGTGAGAAGAAATCCTCCAGCTGATATGGATCATACAGGAATGTGTCCTGAACCAGAGTGACCTTTATATGGTAATTGTCCATCCGCTTAGTTCCGGTGTAACAACAAAGTGAGTTACATGTGTATAGATGTGATGGTGGTCAGTAGTCACTGCACCAGTGTTGGTAGTCCTTGCGGCACAAAGTTGATACTGCAGACCCGCTCCGTATCACCCTTTGCCCGGGTGAAGAAGCTGCGGGCGGCGCGGTCTGCTATGAGCTGTTCCCTGTCGTGCGGTGCAATGTGGATGCGCAGAGCCGCTGTCTCGTACTCCCAGCACGGGTAAGGTTTGTATCAGCAGCACAGTGTCTGGACTTACCCGGAATAGGGAGGAACAGAAGGTGCAGTCTCTCCACGATGTTCATTTCACATTTGCCGGCAATTGGTGAACCATCAGCTATTGGAGGTTGTATCTTCTTCTGTGAGCACTACAGGTATCAGCGATCCCTCTCTCTGTGCCCTCAACGCGTTTATTAATTATGTTTTGGCTGCATCATTTGGATAGAGCGCCTACCTGGTATCCCCCACATTTGTCTCTGTTTGAGGAGGCCGGCTTCCCCTCTCCAGGTGGCTGCTAATCCTAAGGTGTATTCCATCACAGACCTGCCCAGCGCCAACAAACCTTGTGTTTTCATGCTGTGTGCGCTGCCAACATCTGCACCCATGCAGCAAATAGGGGAGGGCAGCATCTAGAAGCAGGCACAGAGAGAGCGGCACTTACTCCTCCAGGGGGCTTCCTCGCTCATCCGCCTCAGGGGGCTCCCAGCAGCTCATCCTTCCTAGGCTGCAGAGGGTGTGGGTAGGAGGCAGGGGGCTGCGGGTGTAGCATGGCAGGAGTCTCTGGTATGGGAGGGCCGGGTTATAGCCTGCAGGCAGCTGGCACTGTACCCCGCTCGTGGCTGCTGCTGCTGACCCCGTCCGAGCCCCATCTCATGTTACTCCATACGGCTGCTCCCCTGTCTGTCTCCTGCTGCCTTTCCCCTGTCGGTCTCCGGCTGCCTTTCCCTGTCTGTCTCCTGCTGCCTTTCCCTGTCTGTCTCCGGCTGCCTTCCCCCTGTCTGTCTCCTGCCGCCTTTCCCCTGTCTGTCTCCTGCCGCCTTTCCCCTGTCTGTCTCCTGCCGCCTTTCCCCTGTCTGTCTCCTGCCGCCTTTCCCCTGTCTGTCTCCTGCCGCCTTTCCCCTGTCTGTCTCCTGCCGCCTTTCCCCTGTCTGTCTCCTGCCGCCTTTCCCCTGTCTGTCTCCTGCCGCCTTTCCCCTGTCTGTCTCCTGCCGCCTTTCCCCTGTCTGTCTCCTGCCGCCTTTCCCCTGCCTGTCTCCTGCCGCCTTTCCCCTGCCTGTCTCCTGCCGCCTTTCCCCTGCCTGTCTCCTGCCGCTTTTCCCCTGCCTGTCTCCTGCCGCCTTCCCCCTGCCTGTCCCCTGCCACCCCTTGCCTGTCTCCGGCCGCCTTTCCAGGAGTCCCTGTCCCTTCACAATGTACTGCACATCAGTTCATTGTGACTCCACTCACAATAGCGCTACACTCTAGATCAGGCCCACTATGCAGTACAGCCTTATGGGGCTGGGTCACAGGAACCTCGGAGACACTGACCAGGACTCTATGGTTGTGAGGAAATAGGAGATTAAATGACCACTCTATTCCACATTTACTATGTTACATGTGCAATATCTTTTATGTATTATATTTATTCCAAGGAACTCTAGCTGTGAGGAACGGAGTCTTTATTACACATCACACGTTCTGTATTCTCTCTGATTGACCGAGGATGGACAAGGACAGTAGTCACAGGACTGAGAGGATAATAAAAATCACCCTGGAGATCATCTACCTGCTTACTGGGGAGGTGAGTGGATCTGGGAGCATCACAGCGACCTTATATCTATAGTAATAATACAGGGACATGACTGGGGAGGTGAGAGGATGTGGGAGTGTCACAGTGATAGCACTTATATCTATAGTAATAATACAGGGACATGAATGGGGAGGTGATAGGATATGGGAACATCACTGTGACCTTATATCTATAGTAATAATATAGGGACATGATTGGAGAGGGGAGAGGATGTGGGAGTGTCACAGTGACAGCACTTATATCTATAGTAATAATACAGGGACATGAATGGGGAGGTGATAGGATATGGGAACATCACTGTGACCTTATATCTATAGTAATAACTCAGGGACATGACTGGGGAGGTGAGGGATTCTGGGAGCGCTACAGTGACATCACTTATATCTATAATAATAATAGAGGGACATGACTGGGGAGGTGAGAGGATCTGGGAGCATCATTGTGACCTTATATCTATAGTAATAATACAGGGACATGACTGGGGAGGTGAGGGGATCTGGGAGCATCACTGTGACATCACTTTTATCTATAGTAATAAAACAGGGACATGACTGTAGACGTGAAGGGTACTGGGAGTGTCACAGTGACATCCCTTAAATCTATAGTAATAAAACAGGGACATGACTGGGGAGATGAGGAGATCTGGGAGCGTCACAGTGACATCACTTATATCTATAGTAATAATACAGGGACATGACTGGGGATGTTAGGGGATCTGGAAGTGTCACAGTGAGATCACATATATCTCCTGTAATAATACAGGGACATGCCTGGGGAGTTGAGGGGATCTGCAAGTGTCACAGTGGCATCATATATATCTAGTAATAATACAGGGACATGACTGAATCTGGGAGTGTCACAGTGACATCACTTAAATCTATAGTAATAAAACAGAGACATGACTGGGAAGATGTGGGGATCTGGGAGCATCACAGTGATGTCACTGTTATCTATAGTAATAATACAGGTATATGACTGGTTAGGTGAGGGGATCTGGGAATGTCACAGTGACATCACTTATATCTATAGTAATAATAAAGGGACATGACTGTGGAGGTGAGTGAATCTGGGAGCGCCACTGTGACCTTATATCTATATTAATAATACATATGTGACTGGGGAGGTGAGGGGATCTGGGAGTGTCACAGTGACATCACTAATATCTATAGCAATACAGGGACATGACTGGGGAGGTGAGGGGATCTAGGAGAGGCACAGTGACGTCACTTATCTATAGTAATAATACAGGGACATGACTGGGGAGGTGAGGGGATCTGGGAGCATCTCAGTGACATCACTTATATCTATAGTAATAATACAGGGACATGACTGGGAGGTGAGGGGATCTGGGAATGTCACAGTGACATCATTATATCTATAGTAATAATAAAGGGACATGACTGTGGAGGTGAGTGAATCTGGGAGCGCCACTGTGACCTTATATCTATATTAATAATACATATGTGACTGGGGAGGTGAGAGGATCTGGGAGTGTCACAGTGACATCACTAATATCTATAGCAATACAGGGACATGACTGGGGAGGTGAGGGGATCTAGGAGAGGCACAGTGACATCACTTATCTATAGTAATAATACAGGGACATGACTGGGGGAGGGGATCTGGGACTGTCACAGTAACATCACTTATATTTATAGTAATAATACAGGTATATGACGGGGAGGTGAGGGAATCTGGGAGTGTCACAGTAACATCACTTATATCTATAGTAATAATACAGGGACATGCCTGGGGAGTTGAGGGGATCTGTAAGTGTCACAGTGACATCATATATCTCTAGTAATAATACAGGGACATGACTTGATCTGGAAGTGTCACAGTGACATCACATATATCTCTAGTAATAACACAGGGAAATGACTGGGGAGGTGAGGGGATCTGGGAGCATCACAGTGACATCACTTATATCTATAATAATAATACAAGGACATGACTGGGGAGGTGAGGGGATCTGGGAGCGTCACAGTGACATCACATATATCTCCTGTAATAATACATGGACATGCCTGGGGAGTTGAGGGGATCTGTAAGTGTCACAGTGACATCATATATCTCTAGTAATAATACAGGGACATGACTGGATCTGGAAGTGTCACAGTGACAGCACATATATCTCTAGTAATAATACAGGGACATGACTGGGGAGGTGAGGGGATCTGGGAGCGTCACAGTGACATCACTAATATCTATAGTCATAATAGAGGGACATGACTGGGGAGGTGAGAGGATCTGGAAGCATCATTGTGATCTGATATCTATTGTAATAATACAGGGACATGACTGGGGAGGTGAGGGGATCTGGTAGCATCACTGTGACATCACTTTTATCTATAGTAATAAAATAGGGACATGACTGGGGAGATGAGGAGATCTGGGAGCGTCACAGTGACATCACTTATATCTATAGTAATAATAAAGGGACATAACTGGAGGTGAGGTGATCTGGGAGCATCACAGTGACCACATATTTATCGTACTAATACAGGGACATGACTGGGGGTGGTGAGGGGATCTGGGACTGGCACAGTAACATCACTTATATCTATAGTAATACAGGTATATGATTGGGGAGGTGAGGGGATCTGGAAGTGTCACAATAACATCACTTATATCTATAGTAATAATTCAGGGACCTGAATTGGGAAGTAAGGGGATCTGGCAGCCTCACTGTGACATTGCTTATATCTATAGTAATAATACAGGTATATTACTGGGGAGGTGAGGGGATCTGGGAGTGTCACATTGACATCACATATATCTCTAGTAATAATACAGGGACATGACTGGGGAGGTGAGGGGATCTGGGAGCGTCACAGTGACATCACTAATATCTATAGTAATAATACAGGGACATGACTGGGGAGGTGAGGGGATATGGAAGCGTCACTATGATGTAACCTATAGCTATAGTAATATTACAGGGACATGACTGGGAAGGTGAGGGAATCTGGGCGTGTTACAGTTACATCACTTATATCTAAAGTAATAATACAGGGACATGACTGGGGAGGTGAGGAGAACTTGGAGCATCACTGTGACCTCACATATCTATCGTACTAATAAAGGAACATGACTGGAGAGGTGAGGGGTTCTGGGTGCACTACAGTGACATCACTTTTATTTATATTAATAATACAGGGACATGACTGGGGAGGTGAGGGGATCTGGAAGTGTCACAGTGACATCACATATATCTATAGTAATAATACGGTGACATGATTGGGGAGGTGAGGGAATATGGTAGCGTAACTGTAACATCAATTATTTTTAGTCATGATACAGGGACATGACGGGAGGTGAGGGGATCTGGGATTGTCACTGTGACATCACATATCTTTTGTAATAATACGAGAACATGACTGGGGAGGTGAGGGGATCTGGGAGCGTCACTGTGAAGTCACATATCTATAGTAATAATACAAGGACATGACTGGGGAGGTAAGGTGACCTGGGAGTGGTACAGTGATGTCACTTATATCTATAGTAATAATACATGGACATAACTGGGGAGGTGAGGGGATCTAGGAGCATCAGAGTGACATCAGTTATAGCTATAGTAATAATACAGGGACATGACTGGGGAGGTGAGGGGATCTGGGAGTGTCACAGTGACTTCACTTATATCTATAGTAATAATACAGGGACAGGACTGGGGAGGTGATGGGGGGGCTCTGGCAGTGTATATATTGATATTTGATGTCTCCTCCATTACACAGGATTACACAGTAGTGAAGAAGACATCCAGTGAGTGTGAGATACTCAACAGCCATCCCCGTGTGTCAGGAGGACTGAGTAGAACCCAGAGCCCAATCACGGTGCCTCCACCTGACTCACTAATACATGAGAGACACAATGACCAAAAGATCCTGGAACTCACCAACAAGATCATTCAGCTGCTGACTGGAGAGGTGACTGCTGGGAATGGGGCATTATACAGTAACACCAGGGGGGGTGTCTGGGTGATGACTGGAGAAGTGACTGCTGGGAATGGGGCATTATACAGTAACACCAGGGGATGTGTCTGTGTGATGACTGGAGAGGTGACTGCTGGGAATGGGGCATTATACAGTAACACCGGGGGACGTGTCTGGGTGATGACTGGAGAGGTGGCTGCTGGGAATGGGGCATTATACAGTAACACCAGGGGATGTGTCTGGGTGATGACTGGAGAAGTGACTGCTGGGAATGGGACATTATACAGTAACACCAGGGGATGTGTCTCGGTGATGACTGGAGAGGTGACTGCTGGGAATGGGGCATTATACAGTAACACCAGAGGAAGTTTCTGGGTGATAACTAGAGAGGTGACCGCTGGGAATGGGAAATTATACAGTAACACCAGGGGATGTGTCTGGGTGATGACTGGAGAGGTGACTGCTGTGAATGGGACATTATACAGTAACACCAGGGGACGTGTCTGGGTGATGACTGGAGAGATGACTGCCGAGAATAGGACATTATACAGTAACACCAGGGGATGTGTCTGGGTGATGACTGGAGATGTGACTGCTGGGAATGGGACATTATACAGTAACATCAGGGGACGTGTCTGGGTGATGACTGTATAACTCTGTGTCATGATGTCACTGTGTATGTCTCCATGCAGGAGGTGGAGTGTATAGAGGAAGACAGGGGTCTGTACAAGGACGTGATGATGGAGAATCACCGGCCCCACACATCACTGGGTAAGAGGAGACTGTCATGTATTTGACAGGGGAGAGCAGGTATGGGGGCCCCCTATATATACACATCACCTGATAATCACATATATACACTGTACTCAGTCACTGTGTGTCTCCTACAGATGTGCCCAGTAACAGAGATACCCCAGAGAGATATCCCCGTCCTCTGTATTCCCAGGATTGTACAGAGGAGAATCACAGGATCCCACAGGAGGATCAGGTAGGTGGGCTATAGGGTCTCACCAATAAACCAAAGTGACTGTCACTGTATGATCTGTAGAGGAGCTGTGTCATTATATTTGTCTTGTTTACATAGGGTGAAGCCCAATTAAATAATATTAAAATCAAAGATATAGAGGGAGAAGAAGAGACGTATGTGACTGATATAAAGGCAGAAGATATAGAGGGAGAAGAAGAGACGTATGTGACTGATATAGAGACAGAAGATACTGAGGAAGAAGAAGAGACGTATGTGACTGATATAAAGGCAGAAGATATAGAGGGAGAAGAAGAGACGTATGTGACTGATATAGAGACAGAAGATACTGAGGAAGAAGAAGAGACGTATGTGACTGATATAAAGGCAGAAGATATAGAGGGAGAAGAAGAGACGTATGTGACTGATATAAAGGCAGAAGATATAGAGGGAGAAGAAGAGACTTATGTGAGGGGTGATCAGCCGTCTAAGGAGAAGGAGATCCCTACAGATATCAGCACAGGTGAGTAATAAACACTTATTACAGGAAAGTGTCACATATTCTCCTTCCTCAGTCACTACAGCAATCTCTTATCCTACACCCTCCTCTGTCAGTACAGACTAATAAGGAATTTGTTTTTTCCCAGTGTGGAGTCAGGAGACATCAGCTCCTATTATACTCCTGCTCTCCCCTCACATCATGTCACTGTGTGTTACCAGCCCAGAGATTTGACCAGTCTCCTCCCCACACTCTCTGGTGTATCTTATACATCAGGAGACATCAGCCCCTATTATACTCCTGCTCTCCACCCCTCACATCATGTCACTGTGTGTTAATAGCCCAGAGATCTGACCAGTCTCCTCCCCACACTCTCTGGTGTATCTCATACATCAGGAGCCATCAGCCCCTATTATTCTCCTGCTCTCCCCCTCACATCATGTCAGTGTGTGTTACCAGCCCAGAGATCTGACCAGTCTCCTCCCCACACTCTCTGGTGTATCTTATACATCAGGAGACATCAGCCCCTATTATACTCCTGCTCTACCCCTCACATCATGTCACTGTGTGTTACCAGCCCAGAGATCTGACCAGTCTCCTCCCCAAACTCTCTGGTGTATCTCATACATCAGGAGACATCAGCCCCTATTATTCTCCTGCTCTCCCCCTCACATCATGTCACTGTGTGTTACCAGCCCAGAGATCTGACCAGTCTCCTCCCCACACTCTCTGGTGTATCTTATACATCAGGAGACATCAGCCCCTATTATACTCCTGCTCTCCACCCCTCACATCATGTCACTGTGTGTTACCAGCCCAGAGATCTGACCAGTCTCCTCCCCACACTCTCTGGTGTATCTCATACATCAGGAGACATCAGCCCCTATTATTCTCCTGCTCTCCCCCTCACATCATGTCACTGTGTGTTACCAGCCCAGAGATCTGACCAGTCTCCTCCCCACACTCTCTGGTGTATCTTATACATCAGGAGACATCAGTCCCTATTATACTCCTGCTCTCCACCCCTCACATCATGTCACTGTGTGTTACCAGCCCAGAGATCTGACCAGTCTCCTCCCCACACTCTCTGGTGTATCTCATACATCAGGAGACATCAGCCCCTATTATTCTCCTGCTCTCCCCCTCACATCATGTCACTGTGTGTTACCAGCCCAGAGATCTGACCAGTCTCCTCCCCACACTCTCTGGTGTATCTCATACATCAGGAGACATCAGCCCCTATTATACTCCTGCTCTCCCCCTCACATCATGTCACTGTGTTTTACCAGCCCAGATATCTGACCAGTCTCCTCCCCACACTCTCTGGTGTATCTTATACATCAGGAGACATCAGCCCCTATTATACTCCTGCTCTCCGCCTCACATCATGTCACTGTGTGTTACCAGCCCAGAGATCTGACCAGTCTCCTCCCCACACTCTCTGGGGTGAATTGTACATCAGTAGCCATCAGCCCCTATTATACTCCAGCTCTCCCCCTCACATCATGTCACTGTGTTACCAGCCCAGAGATCTGACCAGTCTCCACCCCACTTTCTCTGGTGTATCTCATACATCAGCAGACATCAGCCCCTATTATACTCCTGCTCTCCCCCTCACATCATGTCACTGTGTGCTACCAGCCCAGAGATCTGACCGGTCTCCTCCCCACTCTCTCTGGTGTATCTCATACATCAGGAGACATCAGCCCCTATTATACTCCTGCTCTCCCCCTCACATCATGTCACTGTGTTACCAGCCCAGAGATCTGACCAGTCTCCTCCCCACACTCTCTGGTGTATCTCATACATCAGGAGACATCAGCCCCTATTATACTCCTGCTCTCACCCTCACCTCATGTCACTGTGTGTTACCAGCCCAGAGATCTGACCAGTCTCTTCCCCACACTCTCTGGGGTATATTGTACATCAGGAGCCATCAGCCCCTATTATACTCCTGCTCTCCGCCTCACATCATGTCACTGTGTGTTACCAGCCCAGAGATCTGACCAGTCTCCTCCCCACACTCTCTGGGGTGTATTGTACATCAGTAGCCATCAGCCCCTATTATACTCCAGCTCTCCGCCTCACATCATGTCTGTGTGTTACCAGCCCAGAGATCTGACCAGTCTCCTCCCCACACTCTCTGGTGTATCTCATACATCAGAAGACTTAAGCCCCTATTATACTCCTGCTCTACCCCTCACATCATGTCACTGTGTGTTACAGCCCAGAGATCTGACCAGTCTCCTCCCCACACTCTCTGGTGTATCTTATACATCAGGAGACATCAGCCCCTATTATACTCCTGCTCTCCACCCCTCACATCATGTCACTGTGTGTTACCAGCCCAGAGATCTGACCAGTCTCCTCCCCACACTCTCTGGTGTATCTCATACATCAGGAGACATCAGCCCCTATTATACTCCTGCTCTCCCCCTCACATCATGTCACTGTGTGTTACCAGCCCAGAGATCTACCAGTCTCCACCCCACTTTCTCTGGTGTATCTCATACATCAGCAGACATCAGCCCCTATTATACTCCTGTCTCCCCTCACATCATGTCACTGTGTGCTACCAGCCCAGAGATCTGACCAGTCTCCTCCCCACTCTCTCTGGTGTATCTCATACATCAGGAGACATCAGCCCCTATTATACTCCTGCTCTCCCCCTCACATCATGTCACTGTGTTACCAGCCCAGATATCTAACCAGTCTCCTCCCCACACTCTCTGGTGTATCTCATACATCAGGAGACATCACCCCTATTATACTCCTGCTCTCCACCTCTCACATCATGTCACTGTGTGTTACCAGCCCAGAGATCTGATCAGTCTCCTCCCCACTCTCTCTGGTGTATCTCATACATCAGGAGACATCAGCCCCTATTATACTCCTGCTCTCACCCTCACATCATGTCACTGTGTGTTACCAGCCCAGAGATCTGACCAGTCTCTTCTCCACACTCTCTGGGCTATATCGTACATCAGGAGCCATCAGCCCCTATTATACTCCTGCTCTCCGCCTCACATCATGTCACTGTGTGTTACCAGCCCAGAGATCTGACCAGTCTCCTCCCCACACTCTCTGGCATATCTCATACATCAGGAGCCATCAGCCCCTATTATACTCCTGCTCTCTCTCTCACATCATGTCACTGTGTTACCAGCCCAGAGATCTGACCAGTCTCCTCCCCACACTCTCTGGTGTATCTCACACATCAGGAGCCATCAGCCCCTATTATACTCCTGCTCTCCCCCTTCACATCACGTCACTGTGTGTTACCAGCCCAGAGATCTGACCAGTCTCCTCCCCACACTCTCTGGTATATCTCATACATCAGGAGCCATCAGCCCATATTAATCCCATAGTCTTCTTATCATGTCACTGAGGTCAGGTAGGATTTGTTTTCTGTAACTAACATGGTGTTGAGTCTCGGCAATAAGAAGGCAAGCTGAGAACTGAGCTCTCTGCCCTAGAACGCCAGTCTCCTTTTTCGAGTAGGCCGTGACATTGGTCTTCAGCACATGGATGAGTAATGCATAATAGGAGGTCACTGGATTCAGTGGACCATGCTTTAATTAAGAATTGGAACCTCTTAATAGGTCTTATTTTCTAAAGCAGAGTAATGGGAAGTGTATGTGACAGGATGGTCTTCATTCCTTAATATAGGTACTCCATTCCTAGTATGTCTGCAAGTAGAGACCTCATAGATAAAAAAGTTCATACTTCATGAGCAAACAGATTGATTATGGGGAGTGATATTCTGTACAGATGTCCTGGAGAAGGTATCTAGACAATCCCTGTTATACAGAGTGGAGATCATGTAAAGAGGGATAGACACCTTGATAGAAGAATGGTCTGGTTACGTCCCTTGGCTAGAGGATCGGTCCAGTTACGTCCCTTGGCTAGAGGATCGGTCCGGTTTTGCCTTTGGCTAGAGGATCGGTCCGGTTTTGCCCCTGGGCTAGAGGATCATTCCGGTTTTGCCCCTGGGCTAGAGCATCGGTCCGGTTTTGCCCCTGGCTAGAGGAACGGTCCGGTTTTTGCCCCTGGCTAGAGGATCGTTATGGTTTTGCCTCTGGGCTAGAGCATGGGGTCCGGTTTTGCCCCTGGCAGGAGGAACGGTCCGGTTTTGCCCCCGGCTAGAGGAACGATCCGGTCAGGCCCCTGGGCAGCAGGTGATCACTAAAAAAGCCTAGTTAATCTCCCATTTATAGCGGATCTTTCGTCTGGAGAAAAATTAAATGATACTAAAATTCTCTGGTGAAAATGTCTGTGTATCTTCATTCTCTATAACGTCTGCAATTTAAAGACCTAAGAAACTGTAGGTTAGTATGACAGTACAACAGGAGATTACGTAGAAAGCCCTTTCGAAACAAGTGTGTCGATCCATCAGTGCATTCGGTTGTTGGGGAAAATGGTGGCTGCCTACGAGGCCATACAGTTTGGCAGGTTCCATGCCAGAGTTTTCCAGTAGGACCTGTTGGACAAGTGGTCGGGTTCCCACCTACACATGCACCGAAAGATAATCCTGTCGTCAAAAGCTAGGATTTCACTCCTGTGGTGGTTACACAGCTCTCACCTACTGGAGGTACGCAGATTCGGGATTCAGGACTGGCTCCTGGTGACCACGGATGCAAGTCTCCGAGGCTGGGGAGCATTCACTCAGGGAGAAAGCTTCCAAGGGAAATGGTCTAGTCAGGAAGCCTGCCTTCACATAAACGTGCTGGAATTGAGAGCCATTTACAACGGCTTTCAACAAGCGGTACATCTTCAAGATCATCCCATGCAGATCCAGTCGGACAATGTAACAGCAGTCGCGTACATAAACAGGCAGGGTGTAACGAAAAGCAGAGCGGCAATGGCAGAGGTGACAAAGATCCTCCTCTGGGCAGAAAGACATCTAAAGGCTCTGTCAGCAGTTTTCATTCCGGGAGTAGACAACTGGGAAGCAGACTTCCTCAGCAGACATGATCTCCATCCAGGAGAGTGGGTTCTCCACCAAGAAGTCTTCGAAGAGGTGACAAGTCTTTGGGGAGTTTCTCAAATAGACATGATGGCATCTCTTCTCAACAAGAAGCTTCAGAGATATTGTTCCAGGTCGAGAGAACCTCAAGCATTAGCGGTGGATGCGCTAGTGGCCCAGTGGGTTTTCCGGTCAGTGTATGTCTTCCTTCCACTTCCGCTGATCCCAAAAGGGCCAAGGAGGGCTTGGTGCCCAGATCTTCAGAAGTAGCTCATAGAAGATCCTCTTCCTCTTCGCGAGGACCTGTTACTGCAGGGGCCGTGCGTGTATCAAGACTTACCGAGGCTACGTTTGACGGCATGGCTGTTGAGCGGCGAATCCTAGCCCGAAAGGGTATTCCCAAGGAAGTCATCCCCACTCTTATTCAGGCCAGGAAAGGAGTAACGTTGAAACATTACCACCGTATTTGGAGAAAATATGTATCTTGGTGTGAATCCAAGAAGGCTCCTATGGAAGAGTTCCATTTGGGACATTTTCTCCATTTTCTGCAGGCTGGTGTGGAGGCGGGCCTCCGAATGGGATCAATCAAGGCCCAGATTTCGGCCTTGTCAGTATTCTTCCAAAAACAATTGGCCTTTCTTCCAGAAGTTCAGACCTTCGTGAAAGGGGTTCTGCACATCCAGCCTCCATTTGTGCCTCCAGTGGCACCATGGGACCTTAATGTGGTGTTGCAGTTCCTTCAATCGGATTGGTTTGAGCCTCTACAAGAGATAGAGCAGAAGTTTCTCATTTGGAAAGTGGTGATGCTTTTGGCATTGGCATCCGCACGGCGGGTGTCTGAATTGGGGGCCTTATCTCACAAGAGCCCTTACCTGATCTTCCATGAAGATAGGGCAGAGTTGAGAACTCGTTAACATTTTCTTCCAAAGGTGGTTTGATCTTTCCACATAAACCAACCTATTGTGGTGCCAGTAATTCCTGACACGTTCACTGAGTCAAAGTCTCTAGATGTGGTTAGGGCTTTGAAGATTTATGTCGCTAGAACAGCTAGAATACGGAAAACAGAGTCTTTGTTTGTCCTTGTATGCTCCCAACAAAATTGGGTGTCCTGCTTCCAAGCAGACTATTGCACGCTGGATCAGAGGTACGATTCAGCAAGCTCATTCTACGTCTGGATTGCCGTTACCGAAGTTGGTGAAGGCCCATTCTACTAGGAAGGTGGGCTCCTCCTGGGCGGCTGCCCGGGGGGTCTCAGCATTGCAACTTTGTCAAGCAGCTACTTGGTCAGGGTCAAACACATTTGCTAAATTCTACAAGTTTGACACCTTGGCCGATGAAGACCTCAAGTTCGGTCAATCGGTGCTGCAGGGTCATCCGTACTCTCCCGCCCGTACTGGAGCTTTGGTATGTATGAGAAAACAGGATTTCAGCTGCGGGGTACACTGTGCTCCACAAGGATTGGACAATGGGGTGTAGAGTAGGCTCTTGATCTGAGGCACCAACAGGCTCAAAGCTTTGACTGTTCCCAGAATGCACAGCACCGCCTCCTCTATAACCCCGCCGCCCAGCACAGGAGCTCAGTTTTGTACGTTTGTGCTGCAGTAAGCAGGCACTTAACAGCGGGGTTGCTCCAAGCAGCCCTAAGAAAAGCTTTTTATGAAGACTTCAAGGGCAGCAGCGGTGGTAAATGTCTTGTGACATTCACTGCTGCAGCTCCAGCTCTCCCCAGCGGTGCTGTACACTCCCGAGCCTTGGTTGCCGGGTACTTACAGCGGAGGCTCCGGTCTTCTTCACGTTAGACACACACAGCTGGGGCTCTCCAGGATCGCGTGGCCGCGCTTCGGGAGGTGGTAAGTGGGTCCCGCTTGCGGGACCCTGTCTTTATCGCGATCCGGCGCGGTCAGTGGGAGGCGGGCCGTGCGCGCTGGCGGTGGACACTTTGGCAGTACAGGCGATCCCACTAGATCACCAGGGCATGGGCGCAGGTCAGATTTTCTCTCTAAACCAGTTTTTATATCGCCCACAGTACCCGGTGGTTTTGCCAGCAGCGGGGATAAGGCTTAGACCTGAAGCCCCTCCCCCAGCCCCAGGGCGCCATTTCCAGCAAGTGTTCCCGCCCTCGAGCTGCATATCTGTCTCTCCCTCACTCCCTGTCAGTGTCTGCGGCGCCATTTCTCTCAGCTCACTGTTCCTGGGACTGCTTGGGCAAATCCTATGTAAAGGCGCCTGGTTGTCAGCGCTGTCATATTACATGACACTTAAGTATTCTACCTGCCTTTTTAGACCGTGATAGTTAAGAAAGAGTGCATTTAGTCAGTGTTTTATAGTACAATTACCCTGTGATATACATCCAGTTCTTACTGTGTAGTGTTATATCTATTAACTATTTAGCAGTATAAGCTAGTCCAGTGCAGTATTATTGTCAGTAATAACCTCTGCATTGTACAAACTGTGACTTTCTCTGGCTGGGTCCACAGGATAACATTGTGATATGGTTGAGGGACAGCGGAAATGGCACCAACACGGTCACAATCTTTCTAGCCTCCCAGGATGCATCGGGGCCTTCACCATATAGTCCCACCCACTGTCTCAGTCAGATCAGTTTTTTTGCTTGGTGCGGCAGGAAGCCGCATGGTCACAGAGCTGCTGTGAGAATAGCCTCAAGCTTTTATTATTTAATTTTTATAGACTTACTATGTTTTTTTAAGCGACTTTTGTTAATAGCGTCTTAAACGCATGCTAGAAAGAGTCGCTCCAACAACTCCTCACCGGGTCGCAACAACGCTTACCTTCGGGTATTAGTGCTGTCTCGACGGGCGTCTGTGTCGGATGTTCTAGCAGGTCCAGCAGACGTAACCAGGCTGTAGCCGGAGCATGGGGAGACGGTGAGTCTATGGACTTCCTCTTACTAGAGGGGTCAGGACACAGCTACGCTGAATTTGGTGGAGACTACAAATAGTGTGTTGATGCGCCGAACATCTTGAGTGCGACAGCGCTACGCTCTAGGGATCATGGGCGCCAGGACTAGGTAGAGGTCGCGATCCTTAGGGTTTAAGTCAACAGGGGGATTCAGACGCTCTCCTGGCCACCCCTCCTCCTAGTTCATGACCAGTTTCCGTGCGTCTCTCGTTTCATGAACTGAATTACCTCACTTCCGGCTCAGACGCTACCACGAGGGTACTCGGTCGCAACTTAGACGCTGCGGTTGTGTACACTAAAGATCCCGCCTAGACCGAGTCGCAGGCCTTAGCGTCTGCATACACGTGGAAGTCGCTGAGCGTCCGTGTCCGCAGGAGCGACTGTATCAGTTATATAAGAGCGGTAGTGTACATCAGTAGCGTCTGAATCCACTCAGCGTCTTACGAGCGTATTTGCTTGGATATGGAAGTGTGGTGAGTCTCCCTGTATCCCGCTCTCTGAAGGCATGGTATACAGTACTAAAAATTCTCTCTACTTCTTGTCACAACTGAGGGTTTTGACTGGCAGGAGAAAGCCTCAGTTGTAGGGGCTGAGAGGAACTTAAACCGGGGAGGTTTAATCAGACCCCTTGACATGTAAGTGTTAAATGAAACCCGAAGGTGTGACCATGACAACCAGGTAAAAGTCAAAATAAAAGTTTATTAACAGACTCCGTGTAAACAAACAGCATTCAAGATAAATAATGGCAATGATAAATAATATTTAATAATAAGATTCCTGGAGCACTCTGATCATGAAATGGTTACACAGGACACTGGTAGGTAAGAACAGCTGTTTAAGTCCTTAGATGGAGTAACCTTACCAGGCCTGGCTGTAGTAGTGAAGATATCCAAGGAACATGCCAGTAGATGGAACAGATGAAGTTGGTAACTTGAATCAGCTGTTGTAATTGCTGGATGGAACCAGCCAGGTGGAAAGACACGGAGTGGATGCAGAATGGAATCAGCCAGATGGTAAAGCCCCTGAATGAATGCTGGGTGGAACCAGCCAGGTGGTAAGACACGGAGTGGATGCGGAATGGAATCAGCCAGATGATAAAGTCACTGAATGAATGCTGGGTGGAACCAGCCAGGTGATGAAACACGGAGTGAATATAGTAAGATGCTAGGGAGCATAGAAACAGAGGAGTTGAAGGATGATTACCGGTGGTAGTGGATACTGCTGGAAGCAGATGAAATAGCTGGAAACTGGATCAGCCACGGGGGACTGCAGAGTCAGGCTGCACCGCAGGATGGAAAGCAGGTGCGGGTCTCTTTAGTGGATGCTGGAGACAGGAGCTGGAACCTGGAAACAGAACCACAGGAGAGAGACTGGAACAAGGTATGACAAACAAAGCACTGACATCTTTCTGGCCCAGACACAGGATACTTATACCTGCAGCTATGCAGGCATTGGCTGGGCAATTATGCAGATTTCCAGAGGCAGTGGATTGGTGAAACTGGAGCATGTGATTAGATCCAACATGGCTGCACCCATGTTAGAACTTGGAGGGAAAACTGGTTTGGAAAACCATGTGCAAACATAGTAGTAATGGCGGCGCCGGCCGCAGAGGACGGGAGACGCCATGCTGGATTCAAACATGGCGCTGCTGTGACAGCGTCTCAGAGTGACAGGAGGGATATGCAGAGTGTAAACCCAGATGAGATCCGGACTTGGAACGCTGAGCCAGCCTCAGGAGACATCTAAACGGCAGGTAATGGCGTCCAGATACCCGGATCGTGACAGCACCCCCCCCCCCCCCCCCCTTTAGGACACTTCTTAGGCTTTAGAGGAAACTTCGAGTGGAAATTCCGGACCAAGACAGGAGCATGGACATCTGAGGCATTGGTCCAAGAACCTTCTTCAGGACCATAGCCCTTCCAGTCAATAAGATACTGTAACTGACCATAACGGAAACGTGAGTCCAGAATCTTGGCCACCTCATACTCGACTCCCCGTTGAGTCTGCACTTTAGGAGCTGGAGGAAGTGCAGAATGAAACCGATTCAGGATCAGCGGTTTCAACAGGTAAACATGGAATGTCCTGGGTATTTTCAAGAAGGGAGGTAACTGAAGCCTGTAAGCAACAGGATTGATAACCTGTTCAATTTTAAAAGGACCGATGAAACGAGGTGCAAATTTCATGCTAGGAACTCTCAACCTCAAATTCTTCGTGGACAACCATACACGATCACCCACCTTGAGAGCAGGAACCACTCTACGCTTTCTATCGGCAAACTTCTTGTACCTGAATGAGGCTTTAAGCAGGGCCGCACGGACATTCTTCCAGTTATTTGAGAACTGGCGCAAGGTGACATCCACTGCTGGAACAGAAGTTGCTGGAAGCGGTTGGAATTCTGGAACTTTAGGGTGGAATCCGTAGTTGATGAAGAATGGTGTTGAAGAAGATGAGGAATGGTATTGATTGTTGTGGCTAAACTCGGCCCAAGGAAGGAGTTGAACCCAGTCATCTTGGGAGGAAGACACATAAATGCGGAGGGAGGCCTCCAAGTCCTGTTTCACCCTCTCGGTTTGACCATTGGTCTGAGGATGGTAAGCTGTAGAAAACTTTAACTTGACTTGGAGGGCTTGACACAAACTTCGCCAGAATTTGGCTACGAATTGTACTCCACGATCAGAGATGATCTCTTCAGGAAGACCGTGAAGTCGGAAGATCTCTTGGATAAACACTTGAGCCAACTTGGAAGCTGACGGAAGACCGGTGAGGGGTATGAAATGTGCCATCTTGGTGAACCGGTCAACTACCACCCAGATGGTATTAAACTTGTTGCATATAGGCAGATCTGAGACAAAGTCCATCGACAAATGGGTCCACGGTCGACTGGGAACAGATAATGGAACCAGTTGCCCCGCAGGAGACTGGCAGGGAACTTTGTGTTGGGCACACTTTGGGCAATAAACTCCTTGACATACTTCTTCAGAGTTGGCCACCAGTAGGACCTAGAGATAAACTCGAGGGTTTTCTGAATGCCTGTATGTCCGGCAAAACGGGAAGCATGGGCTCAATGCATGAGCTTCTTCCTCAACACCGGCTTCACAAAACTTTTCCCTGGTGAGGGCGTAGAGTCCATCCTCACCGTGGAGAATGCCAACGGATTAATAATAGGATGCTTATCTGAAGACTCTGACTCGTTTTCTTGCTCCCAAGAGCGGGAAAGGGCATCGGCCTTGCGATTCTAAGAGCCCGGACAGAACTGAAGTTTAAAGTCGAACCTGGAAAAGAAAAGTGCCCATCTGGCCTGATGAGGGTTAAGACATTGTGCGCCTTTCAGGTATAGAAGATTCTTGTGGTCGGTAAGTATAGTGATTGCATGAGAAGCTCCCTCCAACAGATATCTCCACTCCTCTAGAGCGAGCTTGATGGCTAGCAACTCCTGGTCGCCAATGGCATAGTTGCGCTCAGCTGGGGAGAACTTCCGGGAGAAGAAACTGCAAGGATGTAGATGGCCATCTTTAGCCCACTGGGATAACACCGCTCCTACTCCAACGGAGGAGGCATCCACCTCTAGGATGAAAGGAGAGTTGATGTCGAGCTGTTTCAGAACTGGTGCAGAGATGAAACGTTGCTTTAAAAAATGAAAAGCTTGCGTAGCTTCTTCAGACCACTTGGACGGGTTAGCACCCTTCTTAGTTAATGCAGTGATTGGCGCCACAATGGTGGAAAAGTTTCGTATAAACTTTCTGTAATAATTGGCGAACCCTAAGAACCTCTGGACCCCTTTGAGGGTTAAGGGTATCGGCCAATTCTGGATTGCTTGTAGTTTCTCAGGATCCATCTCTAGTCCGGAACCGGACACAATGTAACCTAGAAACGGAATGGATTTAACTTCAAAAACACATTTCTCCAATTTGCATTAGAGATGATTGACTCGGAGACGGGACAGAACCTCCTTTACCCAGTAACGATGTTCCTCTACATTATTGGCAAAGATGAGGATATTGTCTAGATATACCACGACATGGCGGTATAAGATGTCTCTGAAGATCTCATTGACGAAGTGCTGGAAGACAGCTGGAGCGTTTCTCAATCCGAAGGGCATGACGAGGTACTCATAATGTCCATCAAGGGTGTTAAAGGCGGTTTTACACTCGTCGCCCTCACGGATCCGGATGAGATTGTAGGCACCCTTCAAATCCAACTTTGTAAAGATGGTTGCTCCGCTGACTCAATCGAAGAGTTCTGTAATCAAGGGTAAAGGATACCGGTTCTTGATGGTAATGTCATTCAGACCTCTGTAGTCGATGCATGGTCGCAGACCACCGTCTTTCTTCTTAACGAAGAAGAAGCCTGCGCCAGCTGGAGAAGAAGAAGGTCGGATGAAACCTTTCGCCAGGTTCTCTTTGATGTACTCCTCCATGGAGTGCATCTCAGGCAAAGACAACGGGTAAGTTCGGCCTCGAGGTGGAACTTTCCCTGGAATGAGATCAATTGGGCAGTCCCATTCTCTATGAGGAGGAAGGATATCAGCAAAGGCTTTACTGAACACGTCCGTGTAGTCTTGATATGGAAGAGGTGGGACATCAGACGACCTGGGGAGAGAAGAACAAACAGGAAGCACTTTGGACAAACAGGTCTCAGCACAGGAGGGACCCCATGCTAGTATCTGCGTAGTCGTCCAGTCAATTGATGGATTGTGGAGGCGGAGCCATGGAAGGCCCAAAACCACTGGATGTGTGGCTCTTGGAATCACTAGGAAGGAAATAAATTCTGCATGAAGAACTCCCACTCTCAGACGAACTGGTAAAGTCCTTAGAGAAATAACCATCAAAAATCTTGCTGCCATCCACGGCAGTTAAGGAGATGGATGAAGGAAGTCTCTCGGTGCGTAGGGACCAACGTTTAACATAAGCTTCGGTTATGAAATTCCCAGCTGCTCCGGAATCAAGGAGGGCAATGACGTTCCTGTAACGTTGAGCAATTTGAAGCGAGACTGGGAGATTACAATCACAAGGGGATGGAGAGGAGAGCATTACTCCTAGCCGGCCCTCTCCTTGGCGAGCTAGGACTTGAAGTCCCGGACGTTTGGGACAGGCATTGATTGCGTAAGACGGAGCTGCACAGTAGAGACAGAGGAACTCGGAAAGACGTCTTCGGCGCTCAGCAGGGGATAGACGGGAATGACCAATTTGCATGGGCTCATCTTCGGACGGAGATGGTTAACGAGGAGGAGGAGCAGAAGATTTTGGAGTGGATGACCTTCCTCGCTCAATTGCTCTTTCGCTGAACCGTAGATCAACCTTAGTGCATAATGAAATTAGCTCATCCAACTTAGAGGGCAAGTCTCTGGTAGCTAACTCATCCTTGATGCGCTCAGATAAGCCATGCCAGAATGCAGCATACAGGGCCTCGTCGTTCCATACCAGTTCGGATGCCAGGATTGGGAACTGTATTAAATACTGTCCCACAGTACGTGTTCCCTGGCGTAAACGGAGAATCTCAGATGAAGCAGAGGTTACCCGGTCGAAGATGCGCCTGAATGTTGCCACAAAGTCAGTATAGGAGGACAGCAGGGGATCAGACTTCTCCCATAAAGGTGATGCCCAGTCAAGGGCTGAGCCGCTGAGAAGGGAGATGATATAGGCAATTTTAGTACGGTCACTGGGGAAATTGCCAGGTTGAAGCTCAAAATGGATTTCGCATTGGTTGAGAAATCCCCTGCAGGACCTTGGAGATCCGTCAAATTTTGCTGACGTTGGTAGATGAAGACGTGGAATGGAAATGGGCAAAGTGGGTGGGGTTACAGCTGGTGTCACTGTGGTGGACGCACCGGACGTGTCAGGTTCACGGAGGGTCATTTGAATCCCATCCAGCCGCGTAGAGAGATCCTGGAGACAGCAGATGATATGGCCTTGTGCAGCCTCCTGATGTTCAAGTCGGGCTGCCAGTTCTTGCATCTGCCTAGCCGCTTGATCCTGGTCTCCGGCTGGATTCATATGGTCAGTGCTTACTGTCACATCTGAGGGTTTTGGCTGGCAGGAGAAAGCCTCAGTTGTAGGGGCTGAGAGGAACTTAAATCGGGGAGGTTTAATCAGACCCCTGGACATGTAAGTGTTAAATGAAACCCGAAGGTGTGACCATGACAACCAGGTAAAAGTCAAAATAAAAGCTTATTAACAGACTCCGTGTAAACAAACAGCATATAAGATAAATTATGGCAATGATAATTAATATGATTCCTGGAGTATTCTGACCATGAAATGGTTACACAGGACACTGGTAGGTAAGAACAGCTGTTAAAGTCCTTAGATGGAATAACCTTACCAGGCCTGGCTGTAGTAGTAAAGATATCCAAGGAACATCCCAGTAGATGGAACAGATGAAGTTGGTAACTTGAATCAGCTGTTGTATTTGCTGGATAGAACCAGCCAGGTGGTAAGACACGGAGTGGATGCGGAATGGAATCAGCCAGATGGTAAAGCCACTGAATGAATGCTGGGTGGAACCAGCCAGGTGATGAAACACGGAGTGAATGTGGAATGGAATCAGCCAGATGATAAAGTCACTGAATGAATGCTGGGTGGAACCAGCCAGGTGATGAAACACGGAGTGAATGTGGAATGGAATCAGCCAGATGATAAAGTCACTGAATGAATGCTGGGTGGAACCAGCCAGGTGATGAAACACGGAGTGAATGTGGAATGGAATCAGCCAGATGGTAAAGCCACTGAATGAATGCTGGGTGGAACCAGCCAGGTGATGAAACACGGAGTGAATGTAGTAAGATGCTAGGGAGCGTGGAAACAGAGGAGTTGAAGGATGATTACCGGTGGTAGTGGATACTGCTGGAAGCAGATGAAGTAACTGGAAGCTGGTTCAGCTACGGAGGACTGCAGAGTCAGGCTGCACCGCAGGATGGTAGGCAGGTGCGGGTCTCTTTAGTGGATGCTGGAGACAGGAGCTGGAACCTGGAAACACATCCACAGGAGAGAGACTGAAACAAGGTATGACAAACAAAGCACTGACATCTTTCTGGCCCAGACACAGGATACTTATACCTGCAGCTATGCAGGCATTGGCTGGGCAATTATGCAGATTTCCAGAGGCAGTGGATTGGTGAAACTGGAGCATGTGATTAGATCCAACATGGCTGCGCCCATGTTAGAACTTGGAGGGAAAATTGGTTTGGAAAACCATGTGCAAACATAGTAGTAATGGCGGCCGCAGAGGACGGGAGACGCCATGCTGGATTCAAACATGGCGCTGCTGTGACAGCGTCTCAGAGTGACAGGAGGGATATGCAGAGTGTAAACCCAGATGAGATCCGGACTTGGAACGCTGAGCCAGCCTCAGGAGACATCTAAACGGCAGGTAATGGCGTCCAGATACCCGGATTGTGACACTTCTTAGTTTGAAGTGTTCATTTTTAGTACCTATTGCATATGAGTCCTGTATATTACTGTGTTTTCTGCATGTTATGTTGGAAAAGAGCAAGTTAAAACAGAAGTACAATTTTCCTACTTATGTTTAAGTTGTTATGATGGTGATTGTATTCTCATATGGAGTACCCAGCATCCACTACGGACTACGAGAAATAGAAATTACCGGTGAGTAAATTCTTATTTTTTCTCTGATTTAGTCACCATATCTCTCCTTTATCTCTGCTGGTGCTGACTACACTGCGCAGGGGTTTGGGTTTAGAGGTATAGTGCTGCTGATAATTGTACTGTGTTACCTGATACTGCAAGTTATATCATGTCTGCTTCTGAGGGTAACGGTTCTGGGGCAGAACACACTGCTGGTGTTGCTGAAGCCACAACCACATATGAGGAGAATATAGCAGCTGTGCGCTCTGGTTCTGGGGGCTCCTTGCCCCCCGGTGGGACTGTGGCAGCGGAGGCACATACTGACCCACCGTGGGCCACTTTCTCCACGCTTCTGCATATGCTAGTTCATAAACTAACACCCCCTGTGGAACCCCCTATGCCGGTACAACTGTAAGTGGTGCCTGCAGCTAACCCGCCGTGGGCGGACGATTTATCTGCTCAATTGATGAAGTTGAACCAGTCCTTGACTACTAAAAAGGCTGACCAATGCTCGCCTAAGTCCAAGAGGTCCTCTAAGCGAGCCCTTGTCTCCTCACAATCCACTGCTGTCACTGACGCCTCGTCGGATGAAGACGGCACATATACTGACCCCACAGGTTCTGACTCCGATACGGCTGATGGGGAGGATAGTTCACATATGGATGTTCCTGATCTTTTGGAGGCTATTAAGTTAATTCTGCAGATTACTGATGATCCCGAGCCATCCGTCCCTCCTAAGAAACCAGATAGGTTCAAGCGTCAGAAGGTGGTTAAACAGGTTTTACCTCACTCTGATCACCTAGTGGATATACGTCAGGAACCCTGGGAAAACCCTGGTACGAAGTTTGTGCCTCAAAAGAAGATGCTGGCTCGCTATACCCTCGCGCCAGAGCTGTCTAAGAATTGGGAAACACCTCCTCCAGTGGACTCACATGTGGCTAGGATGGGGGTTTCCTCAGCTCTACCTGTCACTACCGTCATGTCTCTAAAAGAGCCTACGGATAAATGTGTGGAGGGTTGTCTGAAAGCGATTTACACCCTCACGGGTGGTGCACAAAGGCCCACTATTGCAGCTACATGGGCTGCAGAGGCTATTGAAGCATGGGCCTTGGAGTTAGAAGCTGAAATCTCTTCTGACCATGCTAGACAATGCTTGTCATATATTGTCACAGCTTCTCACTATATTAAAGAGGCGGCTTCTGATGCCGGTATCCTAGCAGCCAAGGCCTCTACTACATCAGTCCTGGCTCGCCGGATATTGTGGCTGAGATCCTGGTCTGTGGATCTGGACTCTAGAAAAACCCTGGAGGTACTCCCTTTTAAGGGAGATATTCTGTTTGGGGAGGACTTAAATAAAATTGTGGCTGACTTGGCTACTGCCAAAACTGAAGACAAACTATAGTGACCACACCCGGCGCTACTTATTTCACCCAAATTAAAAGGATTCTCATTGGTAGCTTACTTTTTCAGTAATATTCATGTTTACATTGGTGTCATAACGGACTTATTTCAAAGATGACAAATATCTGAAAATGAAGATACACAAAACATAGTGCAACCAATTTTGGTGATGAATTAAAGGAGTATTTATTTGTTCAACTCACATAAATATGAGTCAATATGGCATATCATCCACCAGATGGCGTTGGTCCTTAGTTTTCACAGGGATTTCAAAACAATGTGGCAAAGAAACTCCAATGGATGGTACAAAACATCAATCCCCGCAGAGTGTACTGGGAACTCAAAGAAATATATATATATATATATATATATATATATATATATATATGGTGCAATAGAGCTTAGCCATAAAAACGTTTTATTCTGACAAAGACACACTTACATCAAACAAATATTTAAAAGCATATATCACCCATCTGGGATCAACACCGGAGACCGAATTCCAAACAGAGCCAGCTGTAACTGTGTAATGGACGGGTTTCCGGGTAGTAGGAACCTTGTGCTTAAGCTCGCTTTCGGTCCAAACGATCTTCCTCAGAAGCATAAGGTTCTACTCACCAGGCGCCGTTTAAATACCCTCTTCATTGCCCCCCTCCTGCAGACAATCTTGATCCTGATGTGCATTGCCGTCTAATGCGGAAGTGCGTCACCGGAAATGACCTTTTTATGGCTAAGCTCTATTGCACCATATATATGTATTTCTTTGAGTTCCCGGTATACTCTGCGGGGATTGATGTTTTGTACCATCCATTGGAGTTTCTCTGCCACATTGTTTTGAAATCCCTGTGAAAACTAAGGACCAACGCCATCTGGTGGATGATATGCCATATTGACTCATATTTATGTGAGTTGAACAAATAAATTCATCACCAAAATTGGTTGCACTATGTTTTGTGTATCTTCATTTTTCAGATATTTGTCATCTTTGAAATAAGTCCGTTATGACACCAATGTAAACATGAATATTACTGAAAAAGTAAGCTACCAATGAGAATCCTTTTTATTTGGGTGAAATAAGTAGCGCCGGCTGTGGTCACTATATTTTGTCTTTGGTTCTTGTTGGGGGTCTTGGTGAAGTCTCATTTGTACCACATTAGCTGCCACTTTATACATTTTAGCGCAGATCAAACCATATTAGTTGTACTGCCAAAACTGCCTGTCTGCCTAATACCGCTCCTTCTGTGTCGAAGGCTAAAGGTACCATCTTTCGCTCTTTTCATCCTTCAGGTAAAGCAAAAGGTCAGGCGTACTAAAAGCAGGCCCGCACTTCCAAACCTGGTAAGCTGAAGCCCAAAAGAGCCTGGGCTGCCCGTCAGCCAGCTGCCAAGATCGATAAGCTTGCCGCATGACGGGGCGGGACTTACCCTGGGGGATCACAGGGTGGGGGGCCGGCTTCTAGGGTATACCCAGGAATGGTTGAAGACCACTTCAAATGCCTGGGTACGGGAAGTCGTCACTCGAGGTTATGCCATAACCTATAAAAACTGACCCCCTCATCGATTTTGCCAGACAGACGTCCCTTTGGACCAGACAAAGGCAAAAACTCTACACTCGGTGATACAGACTCTCCTGGATACAGGAGTCGTAGTACAGTTGCCTCTTGCTCATAGGGGACGGGGATACTATTCTCCGCTGTTTCTAGTCCTGAAACCGAATGGGTCCTCCCGGCCCATTCTTAACCTCAAGGCATTGAACAGGTTTGTGAAGGTTTCCAAGTTCCGTATAGAAACCCTTCGCTCTATAGTTCTGGCCTTGGAACCTGGGGACTACATGGTCTCCCTGGACATACATGATGCTTACCTGCATATTCCTATAGCAGTGTCACATCAACAATACCTGAGGTTTGCTATTGGCAACCTCCATTACCAGTTTCGGACGTTACGTTTTGGTTTAACAACGGCTCTGCGAGTCTTCACCAAAGTCATGGCGGTGATGATGGTGGTACTCCGCCGTCAAGGGGTCAGGATACTGCCGTATCTGGACGACTTGTTAATCCTGGCAAATTCCCCAGATCTTCTCCTACGTCATCTGGATATGACGGTCCGGTTTCTACAAGCCCACAGGTGGCTCATCAACTGGAAGAAATCCTCTCTGGTCCCTGCTCAGAGCATGGTGCACCTGGGAGCGCTGTTGGACACTCACAACCAAAGGTTGTTCTTGTCTCAGGAGAAAGTCCTGAAGCTTCAGGACAGGATTTGTTGCTTCCTTTCTCGTCCGCAAGTGTTGATACATTCGGCAATGCAGGTGCTGGGCCTCATGGTATCAGCATTTGACATGGTGGAGTATGCTCAATTCCATTCCCGCCCCCTCCAGTGGCTGATTCTAGCCAAGTGGGACGGCCTGCCTCACCGGATCAGATCTGAATTGATCTTATTGACTCCAGAGGTCCGTCTGTCGTTGTTTTAGTGGCTCCAGGACCAACAATTGTGCAGGGGTCGTCCCTTCTGGATATCCAACTGGGTCCTGTTGACGACAGATGCCAGTCTAAGAGGTTGGGGGGCGGTGCTGGAGCAGCACTCCCTTCAGGGTCGGTGGACCAAGGAGGAATCTCTCCTCTCGATCAACATTCTGGAATTGCGGCCGGTCTTCAATGCGTTGAACCTGGCCCAGCATTTAATTCAGAACCATCCTGTTCAAGTACAGTCGGACAACGCCACCACAGTGGCTTACATAAAATCATCAAGGAGGCACTAGAAAGCCGTTTGGCAATGAAGGAAGTCTCACGGATTCTTTGTTGGGCGGAATGCCATCTACTGGCCAAATCGGCAATATTCATTCCGGGAGTCCTGAATTGGGAAGCGGACTTTCTCAGTCGTCAGGACGAGCATTCCGGCGAGTGGGGGCCTCCATCCAGAAGTGTTTCAACTACTCGTGGAAAAGTGGGGTCTTCCAGATGTGGATCTGATGGCGTCTCGACACAATCACAAGGTTCCGGTCTTCGGAGCAAGGACAAGGGATTCTCAAGCAGCATTCGTGGATGGCTAGAGGTGCCGTGGAGGTTTCGGCTGCCGTACGTGTTCCCTCCGTTGTCACTCCTGCCCAGGGTAATTCGGAAGTTCAAGCAAGAAAAAGGAAATCTGCTTCTCATAGCTCTGGCGTGGCCCAGACGGCACTGGTTCTCAGTCCTGCAGGGCCTGTCATCAGAGCGTCCAGTTCTACTTCCACAACGCCCAGACCTCCTCGTTCAGGGCCCCTGTGTCTACCAGGACCTAGCCCGGCTGTCTTTGACGGCGTGGCTCTTGAAGCTTCCGTCTTGAGGGATAAGAGTTTTTCTGAAGAAGTCATTAAAACTATGTTGCGGGCCCGGAAACCGGCTTCTGCTCGGATTTACCATAGGGTCTGGCATGCCTACTTTGTTTAATGCGCATCTAACAATTATGACGCTTCCAAGTTTAGTACAGCCAAGCTTTTGGCTTTTCTGCAGTAAGGCCTAGAGTTAGGCCTGCATCTGGCCGCCCTAAAGGTTCATATTTCTGCCTTGTCGGTGTGGTTTCAGAGAAAAATTGCGACTTTACCTGATGTTCATACTTTCACTCAGGGTGTATCCAACCTCACTATGTCCTGCCTGTGGCTCCTTGGGAATTGTCGTGGTTTTGGAGGCATTGCAGGAACCTCCATTTGAACCCCTTGGTTCAGCTGACCTTAAGTGGCTTTCCTTTAAGGTGGTGTTCTTGCTGGCTAATGCCTCTGCTAGTAGAGTGTCGGATCTGGGTGCCTTGTCTTGTTGTTCCCCATATCTGATTTTTCACTGTGACCGGGCGGTTCTTAGTACTCGTCCCAGATATTTACCTAAGGTGGTTTCTTCGTTCCACCTTAATCAGGAGATTGTGGTTCCGGCCTTTGTCTCTCCTGATTTGTCTCCCAAAGAGCAGTCTTTGGATGTGGTATGGGCTCTCCGTATCTATGTGAAGAGAACTGCTTCAATTCAAAAATCTGATTCTCTCTTTGTTTTGTTTTGATTTCACAAATGTGGCTGGCCTGCTCACAAGTGGACCCTGGCCAGATGGATTAGAATGCTTATGTGAGGGCTGGTCTGTCAGCTCCTGATCACATTACTGCCCATTCTACTCAGTCTGTTGGATCTTCTTGGGCGTCCCAACGTGGTATGACCCTTGATCAATTGTGCAAGGCAGCTACGTGGGCCTCCGGGATCACGTTCCTAAGGTTCTATGCCTTCGATACTGCCGCTTCCCAGGATGCTTCCTTTGGACGCTGGGTTCTTGTGCCCGCTACAGTGCATCCCCTCCCATAGTGTACCTCGCAGAAAGAGTTTTAACAAAGGTAAGTTCTTACCATATAACTCGTTTTTGATACCTACCGGTAAATCCTTTTCTCCTAGTCCATAGAGTATGCTAGGTGCCCGTCCCAGTGCGTACTTTACCTGCAGTTTTGTTATTAGAGTTACACAAGTTGTGTTTTGTTAGTTTCAGCTTGTTGCTGTAATTGGTTCATGCCTATTGGCATGTGTTATGTTAAATGCCATGTGTGCGGCATGGTTGAGGGTGTGAGTTGGTAGATATCTCACAATTAGTAATTCCTTTCCTCGAAATGTCAGTCTCCCTGGGCACAGTTCCTACAACTGAGGTCTGGAGTAGGGGCAGAGACGGAGAAGCCAGTTCACACCCATTGAAAAGTCTTAAGAGTGCCCATGGCTCCTGCAGAACAGTCTATACACCATGGTCATGAAGTGGACCCCAGCATCCTCTACGGCAGTGATTTTCAACCTTTTTTTACTTGCGGCACACCAAACAATATTTTAAAATTGCCAAAGCACACCATCAGTTCCCCACAGAAAAAAACAAAAAACACACATTGGCCCTCGTAGTAAAAAAATTGGTCTACACAGAAAAAACATTGCTCCCCACATAAATCATATTGCTCCCTACATAAATCCTGTTGCTCCCCACATAAATTATTCACATTGTTCCCCCCATAAATCCTTATTCTCCCCACATAAATCCTATTGTTCCCCACTAGAGGAAAAAAAAACAAATATTAGCCCTCCTCCAGGTCCCTCCGTGGTGGGGATTGTTCATAGTGGTGTGCTGCGAATACTGAGCAGTGGGTGGTCGGGCAGGTGTGGATGTGGGAGCACAAGGAAAGCTGTGTATGCAGGCAGGAACTGGACAGATGTGTATGCAGGCGGGTGGGCTGGCAGGGTGGTGAGAAGCGTCGGCCGTGACCTATGATATCACACCACCGCATCTTCAAGGCATACGTCACGAGCGGAGCATGACTGATCCTCTAAGAAGAGCCCGGGCCAACAGTTCACTCTGAAGGTGCAGGAAACTGCCCTGGCTCCGCGGAACACCTTGCAACTGGTCGCGGCACACTTCCTCTGCTTACAGCTGCAGCAGCAAGTACACACAGCTCCTGCAGACACTCGGGATACACAGGAAACTGGTACAGGGGTGTCAATATGGGGGAGAGACGCTATTATACACGCTTTAGTGTCCTGAAAAGGACAAGAACTCCAGTGTTACACCGTGATACAGACAGCCTGCAGTCTCACTGAGTCTGCTGGGCCTGGGTGTGCTGTTCCTCTTTCTGTGTTTCCTTCTCACATACAGTAAGGGCAGGCTTGCTATATATACACGTTTGTGTGTTTGTATACTGTAAATGGTAAAACCAATTATACAGTGTATGTCACACCAGATTCTCTCCCTCTGAGGCTGGTTCCCTCTCATGTGAACAATGCAGTCAGTCCACTCAAGTTAGTGAGGAGACTGGGGGGAGGGTCAGGAGCCATCCTGGCTCAGTGCCATAAAAACCATGATGGCGGACATGTCATCCCAGCTCACTGCTAATAATCAAAAGACACAACAACGGCAGCAGGCTGTAGCAGACCTAGCTGCAAGGGCAGATGATAAACAGCCCCCCCTCCCTAGTTCAGGGCCACATAAGTGTGGGCTGCCTGATTTACTCTCAGAATCTGAGGACGAGGTACAGGAGGAGGGGGAGGAATGGGATCCTATTACAGAGGACTCACCTTCTGCACAGGGTATTAATTCCCTTATACTTACTATCAGGGATGTGATAAAAGTCCCTTTGGAAGACGCTGCAGTACAGCAGTCATTTTTCTTAGCACAGAAAAAGAAACTAGTGTCACTTTCCCTGATTCTAAAGAACTAGATGACATGTTTAAGTTAACCTGGAAAAATCCTGATGAAAAAATACCAAGTGACAAATCGGTTTCTGCACACTTTCCCATTTGCTCCAGAAGGCAGGAAACACTGGGGAGAGCCCCCGGCAGTAGACGTATCAGTCTCTCGCCTATCAAAGAAAGTGCTATTACCAGTCCCTGGCTCCTCTGCATTAAAGGACCCTGGGGATAGGAAAATAGAGACTACATTAAAGTCTATTTACACAGCGGCTGGTGTATCACAAAGACCTGTGATAGCGGGTTGCCGGATGACACATGCCATTCATACATGGGCGGCCCAAATTCAAGAAAGCCTTGTGGGAGATACGTCGCTGGTGACTCTTATAAAGCACATTCAGGACACTGCACGCCTCCTGAGTGACTCTCTCAAGGGGAAAGGCGCTATTAACGCTAGGACTACTGCCATGGCAGTGTCGGCACGCAGAACTTTGTGGCTGCGTCAGTGGATAGCGGACGCAGATTCTAAGCGCAGAGTGTGGAGTATCTTCCTTTCTCAGGGGAGTGGCTATTCGGGGTTGAGTTGGATACATGGATTTCAAAGGTTACTGCAGGTAAATCCAGTTTTCTGCCTTCTGGGGCCCCACTGGCTAGGTGTTCCTACCCCTTTCGGACTGCCAGGTTCAGATCAAGAGCCGGAGGCACCTCAAACACGGCGAGAGGCACCAGAGACCAGACCAGCTGCCACAGGTTCTTGGTAACAAAGCACCAGTTCAGCTTCCACTAGGGCCTCAGCATGATGGTGCCCCCCCACCCTGAGGGGATCTCGAGGTGGGATTTCGACTGTGTTGTCATGCTCGGCGGAGATTGGGGTTCCGACAATCAAACTTGGGCTGGGAGGACAGCTTACTGTGTAGGAAGTAGACAAGGAGGTTGAATGTAGTTTTTCCTCATGAAGTGGAGGACTAGTGGGTGTTAGAGTTGGCTGGAGAATGAGAACTCTGTAGAAGGATAACTGTGTTTTTAATGAACAAACAACTGTACACCGATACTTGAGTAATTGAAATACATGGAATAATGAACTGAAGTCTGTGATTAAACAAGTTGAGGAATGGAGCTCAAGATCACCGGTATTGCGAAACTGAAAGACTGTGGTTTGCGGTTGGTAGACAAGGCTGAAGGAGACTGGGTTTTTGAAGAAGTAGAAGACTGTGGCTTGTGACTGGTAGATGAGGCTGAGAAACTCTGACTTTGAAGAAATGAAGACTGGCTTGGGCTTGGAAAGAACAGCGGCTGAAGAACTCAGATCTGGAAGAAGCGAAGACTGTGGCTTGAGCTTGCGAGACGCTCGCAGGAACCAATATTTAGCACCCAAAGCTCCTTTACGACCGGGAGCCCCGTGATCGCCTCAACGAGTGGCGATGGGTTAAACGCCAGGGCTGCAGCAGTGATAGGTCATGACAGATGATGGCAACCAGAACCAGGAGCAGCCTGGGAGCACAGAGCTGGAGCACCTTTCACAGGAAAGTAACTTGAAGCACTGGCACTCTCTCCCTGAGCCAGTCCCCTTTTATAAGGGAAGACTATACCAGATTGGCTGGACACAGAGTGTGGATTCAATTGGCAGATCTCAAGTCTCCAACATGGCCACCCCCAGCACTGGGGACATTCTCAGGTGCAGCACTTAAGCTAACCCAGCTCCGGCCTTGATTTCCTGAGACAGATTCACCACCAGAGGGCTCTGCTGCAGCAACTACCCGCCGCAGCATCTGGGTCACCGGACCCTGACCTCCGGAAGCCGCACATGTGCCCAAGGACCCACTGCAAGCAGCTCCGCGCCACCGCAACTGGGCCAACCACCGGGATCGCATCACCAAGGATACCGCACCGGAGTTAAGGCTCCGGACACCGACATGCGTCACTTCAGCCGCATCTGGGAAAGCTCCTGCCAGGATGCCTGGGTAAAGGACCTAATTTCTTGGCTACAAGCTGGAGTTCAGCAGTGCTGCTCCCCAACGATTTTTCTAATCAAGTTTACTAGTTTTGGAGGATACACGAGTTACGCTGCAACAGGCCATCCTAAAGCTGGCCCAGTCCCAAGTCATTGTTCCAGTGCCACTACAACAACAGGGAAAGGGTTACTACTCCAACCTGTTTGTGGTACCAAAACCGGACGGTTCGCTAAGGGCCATTTTGAATCTAAAATCCTTGAATCCTTCACTAAAGGTTTTTCAAGTTCAAGATGGAATCCTTGCGAGCAGTGATTCCGGGTTTGGAAGAACAGGAGTTCATGGTTTTGTTTGATATAAATGATGCTCATCTCCATTTACTGATATGGCCGTCTCACCAGGCTTACCTACGGTTTGCCCTGTTGAACGGTCGCTACCAGTTCCAGGTGCCACCCTTTGGCCTGACCACAGCTCCAAGGGTCTTCACAAAGGTGATGGTGGAGATGATGTTCCAGCTCCGAGTCCAAGGGATCAATATTGTCCCTTACCTAGATGATCTCTTGATAAAAAGCGAGATCCAGTGAGCTCTATTGCTCAATATAGGCCGCACTATTCAGCTTCTGTCACATCATGGGTGGATCTTCAATTTACAAAGTCCCTACTTCTGAGAAACATTCCTAGTAACAGGAGCCTACTCAGTAGCTCCAGTTCCTGGGAATGTTTCTGGATACAGTGGCTCAGAAAGTGTTCCTCCCAGAGGACAAGGCAAGGACGCTCCAGGATGTGGTCCGAGCAGTTATACGACCGAATCGGGTCTCCATCCATCTTTGCATAAGATTGTTGGGAAAGATGTTAGCCTCATACGAGGCGATCCAGTACTGAAGGTTCCATGCCAGAACATTTCAATTGGATCTCCTGAGCTAGTGGTCCGGTTCACATCTTCAGATGCACCAGATCATACACTACTGTTCAAAAGCTTGGGGTCACTTAGACATTTATTTTATAAGGAAAAGCACTTTTCTTTTCAATAAAGATAACATTAAAACAATCAGAAATACACTCTTTACATTGTTGATGTGGTAAATGACTGTACTAGCTGCAAACGTCTGGTTTTTAATGGAATATCTACATTGGTGTATAGAGGCCCATTTCCAGCAACCATCACTCCAGTGTTCTAATGGTACATTGTGTTTGCTAATCGCGGTAGAAGACTAATGGATGATTAGAAAGCCCTTGTGCAGTTATGTTAGCACAGCTGAAAATGGGTTTGCTCGTTAGAGAAGCTATAACACTGGACTATCTTTGAGTTAGTTGAGTGTCTGGAGCATCACATTTGTGGGTTCGATTATACTCTGAAAGTGGCAAGAAAAAGAGACCTTTCATGTGAAACTCGACAGTCTTTGCTTGTTCTTAGAAATGAAGGCTATTCCATGCGAGAACTTGCTGAGAAACTGAACATTTCCTACAACTGTGTGTACTACTCCCTTCAGGGAACAGCACAAACAGGCTCTAACCAGAGTAGAAAGAGAAGTGGGAGGCCCTGGTGCACAACTGAGCAAGAAGACAAGTACATTAGAGTCTCTAGTTTGAGAAATAGACGCCTCACAGGTCCTCAACTGGCAGCAGATGCCTCACAGGTCCTAACTGCTTCATTAAATGGTACCCACAAAACGCCATTGTCAATGTTTACAGTGAAGAGGCGGCTCTGGGATGCTGGCCTTCTAGGCAGAGTGGCAAAGAAAATGCCAATAAAAGGAAAATATTAATATGGGCAGTAAAAGGACTGGCCAATAAAAGGAAAAGATTAATATGGGCAAAAGAACACAGACATTGGAGAGAGGAAGATAGGAAAAAAGTCTTATGGATAGACGAATCAAATTGTTTGGATCACACAGAAGAACATTTGTGAGACGCAGAACAAGTGAAAAGATGCTGGAAGAGTGCCTGACGCCATCTGTCAAGCATGGTGGAGGTAATGTGATGGTCTGGAGCTGCTTTGGTGCTGGTAAAGTGGGAGATTTGTACAAGGTAAAAGGGATTTTGAGTAAGGAAGGCTATCACTCCATTTTGCAATGCCATGCCATACCCTGTGGACAGCGCTTGACTGGAGCCAGTTTCCTCCTACAACAGGACAATGACCCAAAGCACACCTCCAAATAATGCAAGACCTATTTATGGAAGAAGCCGACAGCTGGTATTCTGTCTGTAATGGAGTGGTCAGTGCAGTCACCAGATCTCAACCCCACTGAGCTGTTGTGGGAGCAGCTTGACCATATGGTACGCAAGAAGTGCCCATCAAGCCAATCCAACTTGTGGGAGGAGCTTCAGGAAGCGTGGGGTGAAATTTCTTCAGATACCTCAACAAATTAACAGCTACAATGCCAAAGGTCTGCAATGCTGCAATTGCTGCAAAGGAACAAAGTTTGAAGGAGAAAATTATTATTTCAAATAAAAATAATTATTTTTAACCTTTGCAATGTCTTGACTATATGTTCTATTCATTGTGCAACTCATTTGCTAAATAAGTGAGTTTTCATGGAAAACACAAAATTGGATGACCCCAAACTTTTGAACGGTGGTGTATACTGGCGCTAGGTGCCATCTTTAAAATGTATAGACCTTTCCGGCGACCGCGGCAGTGAGGGAAACCCCCCCTCCCTATGCGGCAGGTAGTAGTAGGGCGCTGGGGTCCAGGAGCTATACTCCTGGCACCTCAGCACTCCAGGGAGTGATCGCAATGATCCCAAAAAAAGTGGGTCCCAGGGACCCCTCACTTTTCAAAATTGGGGTCCTACCTGTCCCCTTCTGGGTTCCATTGGAATTAAGGTTATTATTAATGATTTAAATATAAAAACTCAGACTTGATTTGGACACTACAAAAGTGCTGCAAGGGGGAGGGAGGGGGTGACAGTGCTGCAAGGGGGAGGGAGGTGGTGACAGTACTGCAAGGGGGAGGGAGGGGGGTGACAGTGCTGCAAGGGAGAGGGAGGGGGTGACAGTGCTGCAAGGGGGAGGGAGGGGGTGACAGTGCTGCAAGGGGGAGGGAGGGTGACAGTGCTGCAAGGGGGAGGGAGGGGGTGACAGTACTGCAAGGGGGAGGGAGGGGGTGACAGTGCAGCAAGGGAGAGGGAGGGGGTGACAGTGCTGTTGGGCTGTGTAGCTATACTGGACACTTTGCACCAGAAATGTAACTAGACATTTTGTCAGAAAGTGAATTGGTGCTCCCCCTCCCATAGTGTAATGCAAAAATTTAGGAGCATGAGTTTGTGGAGAAGGGGCGTGGCCACATCATAGTACCAATTCACATTGCACCACTCAGTAGTGCTGCTTATACACATTGCACCAGGTAGAGTGCGTTATACACATTGCACCAGGTAGAGCACGTTATACACATTGCACCACTCAGTAGTGCTGCTTATACACATTGCACCAGGTAGAGCGCATTATACACATTGCACCAGGTAGAGCACGTTATACACATTGCAGCAGGTAGAGCACGTTATACACATTGCACCAGGTAGAGCACGTTATACACATTGCACCAGGTAGAGCACGTTATACACATTGCCCCAGGTAGAGCACGTTATACACATTGCGCCAGGTAGAACACCTTATACACATTGCACCAGGTAGAGCACGTTATACACATTGCAGCAGGTAGAGTACATTATACACATTGCAGCAGGTAGAGCATGTTATACACATTGCGCCAGGTAGAGCACGTTATACACATTGCAGCAGGTAGAGCACGTTATACACATTGCACCAGGTAGAGTAAATTATACACATTGCAGCAGGTAGAGCATGTTATACACATTGCAGCAGGTAGAGCACGTTATACACATTGCAGCAGGTAGAGCTCGTTATACACATTGCACCAGGTAGAGCTCATTATACACATTGCACCAGGCAGAGCGCGTTATACACATTGCACCAGGTGGAGTGCATTACACACATTGCACCAGGTAGAGTGCATTACACACATTGCAGCAGGTAGTGCACGTTATACACATTGCGCCAGGTAGAGCACGTTATACACATTGCGCCAGGTAGAGCACGTTATACACATTGCACCAGGTAGAGTGCATTATACACATTGCAGCAGATAGTGCACGTTGTACACATTGTGCCAGGTAGAGCAAGTTATACACATTGCGCCAGGTAGAGCACGTTATACACATTGCACCAGGTAGAGCACATTATACACATTGTACCAGGTAGAGCGTATTATACACATTGCAGCAGGTAGTGCACGTTATACACATTGCGCCAGGTAGAGCACGTTATACACATTGCGCCAGGTAGAGCATGTTATACACATTGCGCCAGGTAGAGCACGTTATACACATTGCAGCAGGTAGAGCACATTATACACATTGTACCAGGTAGAGCGTATTATACACATTGCAGCAGGTAGTGCACGTTATACACATTGCGCCAGGTAGAGCACGTTATACACATTGCGCCAGGTAGAGCACGTTATACACATTGCGCCAGGTAGAGCACGTTATACACATTGCAGCAGGTAGAGCACGTTATACACATTGCAGCAGGTAGAGCACGTTATACACATTGCAGCAGGTAGAGCACGTTATACACATTGCAGCAGGTAGAGCACGTTATACACATTGCAGCAGGTAGAGCACGTTATACACATTGCGCCAGGTAGAGCACGTTATACACATTGCGCCAGGTAAAGCACGTTATACACATTGCAGCAGGTAGAGCACGTTATACACATTGCAGCAGGTAGAGCTCGTTATACACTTTGCGCCAGGTAGAGCACGTTATACACATTGCAGCAGGTAGAGCTCGTTATACACTTTGCGCCAGGTAGAGAATGTTATACACATTGCAGCAGATAGAGCACGTTATACACATTGCAGCAGGTAGAGAATGTTATACACATTGCAGCAGGTAGAGCACGTTATACACATTGCAGCAGGTAGAGCACGTTATACACATTGCACCAGGTAGAGCACGTTATACACATTGCGCCAGGTAGAGCACGTTATACACATTGCAGCAGATAGAGCACGTTATACACATTTTATATATGTAATGGGTTTATGGTGCTGCTATAATAGAAGCCCCAGACTGGATTTAGGGGTTCATTCCGAGTTGATCGCTCGCTGCAGTTTTTTGCAGCGAATGCGAACACATTACTACTGCGCATGCGTATGCACCGCAATACGCAGGCGTGTCGCATGGGTACATAGCGAATCATTGCTGAGCGATGGATTTATCGAAGAATCCATTTGCAACGGCGATCACAAGGTGAGTGACAGGAAGAGGACGTTTGTGGGTGGCAACTGACCGTTTTCTGGTTGTGTTTGGAAAAACGCAGGCATTTGCGGGGTTGTGTCTGACGTCAATTTTGGCTCCAAAAAGACATTCCTGGTGTAGGCTGTTGGATTCCCCCAGTACTTTTCCCCCAAAATGGAATTCCTTCCTCTCTTGCCTCCCACATGGAAGTATCATGGGGAGAGAGAGGAGCAGCCCAGCTTTAAAACAAGCTGGTTTTCTGGAGCTCCATAGGGATAACTCTCGGTGGGCAGGAAACCTTGATCGGGGATCTAGGCTGCCCATCTCTTGAGCCCAAGTTTAGGCTGGAGATGATGAGCTGGGTACCTGGGCAGATTCCTGGAAGTAGTTTAGATGGGAAAACTTCCCCCAGTCTAGACTGAACATCACCAGGGCGGATACCAACCCTCCAGGATGGGACGGTCAAAGGAGAGTGACTATCCCCACCATCCATAGAGGAAAATGATAGCTGTGCATGTGGCCAAGGCATGCACATCACATGGGTAAACAATGATTGGTTGAGAACAGCACAGTGGACTTACCCTCTGTGGTATGTGTATTGGAGTAAGATAAAAAGAGGAGGCCTGTGAGCCTCCAGAGCTATTATACCATTTTCACGCTGCTGTAAACATCTTGCTGTATTGCTGTTGCCCCTAGCAATAGGGAAGAGTCTTTTTTAAGACTGGGTGAATAATCATCTGCCTCAAGACGACTGCTTCATCTTGTGACCTGCAGTGCTATGCCATAGTTCTGTTTTCCGGCTGTCCAGGGTGCACTCAGCATCTCCAAGCTCCGCCTCCCACCAGCTACCGTGCAGAGGCCCAGTCCAGTGACTAGTGGTGATTCGTCATTGAGTCAGTAGTAGGCGGTTACTGATGGTAAGTGGGAATCCTCTATTTGGCCAGATCCTGTGTGACCTAAACATCCATTCTGTGACTGGGCGGGATCCAAAGCAGGGTAATGGCTTTCATACAGAACCATCCGGTCACAGAAATTGCTGGCATAGCGGTGGGATAATCCCAGGTGGCTTTTCGGTCACCTGACTGGAGAAGCAGAGTTAGGAGAGGAGTAACTGCAGCGCAGGAGTCCCGCCGGGTGGAGGTAGAGAGTGCTAAGGGCGTTGGCATCGAAGAGGTCGGTCTACCAGTGGACCTTCGTACAGAACCGGTGAGACCCACAATCTTCACCATCTCTACTAGCAGCAGCCATGTTTCATACCTAGCAGGGCCGGAGGTCCAACGTCCCGGGAGGCGACATGGATACCTTAGCAGATCGGCTAGTGGAATTAGGAGAAAGGGCAACGGAGCAAGAGTGCTTGATCATCACCTCACTTTCCAATATCACTGCTGGGCTCCGGTGACTATGCGCAGCCCGTTCTGTCCACAGCAGTAGCAGAAGAGCCAGTGCACCCACCTGAGGCAGAAGCGCCTCCAAGTCAGGTATCTGGAGTGTGCAGGAAAGACTGGGCACACTTAGCCCCAGAATACGGCCTATGGCTTCAGCTGCAGCACTAGGCTGCAGCAGTGAACGGTGAGCGGAGCGAGCGGCTTTAGGGCAGTAAGAGTAGTGGATTTAATAGATTGGGTCTTGGTCCCAGCGGCGACTGAGAGCTATCAGGTAGGGTAGATAAGAAGCCACTTAGTGAGGAGAGGTCCAGAAAGCACGTCTGGATGGACCACGCTCCTCTTATTTATTATTTTATATACTAACAGGGGTGACAGGTGTGGTACATCCCTGCAATCTCTTTCTCATCAGACTCCGCTGTCTTCCCTGCACTCTCACTCAGATGTTCACTGCTGCCAGTAGCACACGTATGAGAAGCAGAAGTATGGTGGCAGCTGTATAGATTCTGATATGTAATTCTCTATCATACTTACCGTACAGACATCATCCTTATTACTATTGTGAGAATAGAGGTAAGACACTGATGATGGGGGTGTAACAGTGGATTATAACCTAGCAGATGATGATGATGATTACAGTGTATTATATGGTGTATTGCATGTAAAGTACTTTGTTCCACACCTACTCTGCTGTAGCAATACACCTTATATATGGGTGAGTAACACATGTACAGGCCTACCAGCGTATGAGCACACACACATAAAGGAATGCTACCTTACCAATGCTTCCAGGAGTAACGTTAGGAGACTTTTCTCTGATCCATCAGCTCATATGACTGATGTTATTGTTCATCTAGAATCTCCAATTCATAAGATATGTTCCCCATCCATTGTTTTACATTGGTGCTGACATAGGACTTGGCGAGTGACTACATCTCCATTTATACTTCATGGTTAGTTACCAGTACAAGAGAGATATATCTAAGTCTTATTATAATATTACATTTGTTATTGTGAGTGTTCTCAGGAGGGTGGACACAATGATAGTCTGAGACGCAATACTATAAAGCCTTCTTTAAAAGTTATGTTTTATTATATACACACATTTACAATTAAGTGTCCCAGAGAGTCGTCTTCTCCTATTGTTTACAAGATTAATATTGTTACAGAAAATTTCACATTTCCATAATGTATTTTATTTCCAGCAGATGGACACACAAGCAGGAATATCTCAGAAGGACATCTAATGTTATCCCCGGATTGTGACATAAAAGATAATGACAGTAGACAGGATTCTCCAGGAGATAACTCCATTACCCCAATTATACATCCAGCTCTATCAGCTGATCCCTCTGATCCTGGGAAATGTTCTCCTGATCACTCTGATATTGGTGCATCTGTTACAGCTCTGACAGTAGATACAGTGTTTCCATGTTCTATAGATGCCAAATGTTTTACACAGAACACAAAGCTTATTACCCATCAGGCAGCTAAGGCAGGTGAGAGGCCATTTCCATGTTCTGAGTGTGGAAAATGTTTTACATACAAATCACTTCTTGTAATACATAAGAGAATACATACAGGTGAGAAACCATATTCCTGTTCTGAATGTGGGAAATGTTTTACCCATAAATCACAACTTATTACACATCAGCGAAGTCACACAGGTGAGAGGCCATTTCAATGTCCTGAGTGTGGGAAATGTTTTCCACAGAAATCAGATCTTGTTAGTCATAACAGAAGTCACACAGGTGAGAATCCAATTTCTTGCTCTGAGTGTGGGAAATGTTTTACACGGAAATCACAACTTGTTATACATCACAGAAGTCACACAGGTGAGAAGCCATTTTCTTGCCCTGAGTGTGGGAAATGTGTTGCCCGGAAATCACAACTTGTTAGACATCAGCGAAGTCACACAGGTGAGAAGCCATTTCCATGTTCGGAGTGTGAGAAATGTTTTGCACTCAAATCGACTCTTGTTATACATCGCAGAGGTCACACAGGTGAGAAGCCATTTTCTTGCTCTGAGTGTGGGAAATTTTTTACACTGAAATCACATCTTGTTAGACATCAGCGAAGTCACACAGGTGAGAAGCCATTTCCATGTTCTGAGTGTGGGAAAGGTTTTGCACACAAATCAGTTCTTATTATACATCAGAGAAGTCACACAGGTGAGAAGCCATTTCCATGTTCTGAGTGTGGGAAAGGTTTTGCACACAAATCAGTTCTTATTATACATCAGAGAAGTCACACAGGTGAGAAGCCATATTGTTGCTCTGAGTGTGGGAAATGTTTTACACAGAAATCACATCTTGTTAAACACCAGAGAAGTCACACAGGTGAGAAGCCATTTTAATCTTCTGGAGTATACTTATCATTGCTATATGTTGTTCTTCAAGGTTCTTATCCTATCTCCTATGCTTTTTGCAAATACATGCTCCCACAGGGTGAAATAATCAGGTGTCATGCCCTCATCTAGCACTGCTATGCTGATGACCTGTCTTTTGCTCCAAGTACTGAGAACCCAATACCAATCCTTAATGTCTAGCTGAGCTCCAGGTGTGGGTGATGCACGTTCGCTGTGACTCAGACCTGGTGAATCGTCCTTATGATAGAAGCTCACCAACAAAGGGCAGGGCTACAGCTCAGCTTTGCAAACTAACCAGACTTGTACTTGGATGTTCAGAGTTACAAAATGCTGATCCTGTGTGGAATCTTGGTGTCCTGGATTGTGGAGTGACACTTAGACATCAGGTATCAGCCACAATCAGATCCTCAGCTGAGGAACATAACTAGACTCCAGCACTTATTTCCCTCAGAAGATCTACCTACAGTCATACATGCATTGCATCATCACACATAGACTACTGTAATGTCCTCTACCTGGGTCTCCCAGCAAAAGAATTGCACCGGTTGTAGCTTGTACAGAATGCTGCAGCCAGGCTGTTACCTAACCAACCTGTTCCTGCCACATAACACCCATTCTCTGCTCCCTTCACTGGCTACCTGTAAGATGGTGACTCTATTACATAATCTTTCTTACTCTCCCAGCCCTACATGACCATGGTCCATGGTACCAGAAGCAGCTTCTGCCTCCTTACTTCCATATGAAGATGAAGGACTGTTACCATCAGTACCAAGAATCCCCAAGCAGTGCTGAGATGTCAGAGGGGAGACAGAGTGGTGGCACTATTGCTGTAGTGGGGCCTGCCGAAGGCACTATCAGTGGGTAATATTGTCCTCAAGCAGTGCTGAGGTGTCAGGGGGAGACAGAGTGGCTGGCAGTAGTGGGGGGAAAACAGTGTGGGTGGCAGAAGTGGGGGGAGGCGGGGGCTTTGGAACTACTGGGAGGAGATGGGGCGGGTGGCAGTAGTGGGGGGGATACGGGGCGGGTTGCAGTAGTAGAAGGAGACAGGGCGGTTGTCAGTAGTAGAGGGAGACAGGGTGGGTGGCAGTAGTGGGGGGGAGACAGGGCGGATGGCAGTAGATGGGGGAGACAGGGTGGTGGCAGTAGTGGGGGGAGACTGGTGGCAGTAGTGGGGGAAGACAGGGCGTATGGCCGCAGTGCAGTACCAGGGGCTGCTAGAGGCGGTAAAGAGGTGTATGGGTCCCACACAGAACCAGTTGATAATTAGAATTAATGATGATTATGCTTCCTTATTTCTAATTAATCCCTTGTATGTGTTACTGTTATTTGCTGTGTCAGCCTTTATGTGTGTTCTGTGTAATAATCCTGAAAGTAGTGCTGCTACCGATCTCATATCATTTGTAGTAACTTGGAAAAGATGAGATATGAGAAGCACTCTGGAAGCTTATAGGGGGTTAAACAGAGATGAACGCAGATGTGACATCATGCAGCCCCTGGAGAATTGTTCCGGCCCTCCCGCGTTCACCCCTCAGGGATGCGACCGCAATGTGTGTGTCTGTGTGGCTGCTGTGCATGTGCATTTTGCCACCACCAGTAAACGGCTGTGGGCCGCTATTGTAGCTGGGTCTGAATGACCCCCATAGGCTGTTGTGCAGAGTACAGTATTTTTTTTGTTTAAAATATAGACAAAAATCTGTGTATTAAAGATATGAAATAAAGTCATTTAAAATCAAAAGATTTCCGGTGCAATTTTGGCTATGTCCCATGCTGACAGCGCATTTGAATAGTGGGATGATATTACGGGGGATCTCTGTGTAATTAAATAGTTTTATCAACTGTTGGTTTTAAATAAATGTGTACTCAAATGTTCTGGGCTTTTTTTTTTTACTTGTAGGTGAATTAGGGTTGTATTTAAAAAAATAAAAATAAACTTACCTGCCCCTTGCCTGGAAATGTCCATGTATGAAGGTATGGGAGATACCTGCTGCAGTCCCTTCTACTTACATTTGGGGGGTCCGGTTTTTGGGGGGAATTAGCAAATAGTAAATGATACATTGGCTCCATAACGTCTCGCTGACCCTCTGATTTTTACAAAAATATGTTACACAAAATGACATTTGCATTAACAACCATTTGTCACAACTGAGGGCTGAGGCTGATCTGGGGAAGCCTCAGATGTAGGGGCTGACGTGTAAGAAGGGTAGAAATTATTGGGAAGAACCCCCAGCTGTTGATGTTTCTGTCCCCTGCCTCTCTAAGAAGGCGGTGTATCCGGCCCCTGGGTCTTTTCAGCTCAAGGACCCTGGGGATAGGAAAATAGAAACTACGCTACAATCTATTTACACAGTGGCTGGTGTATCACAAAGACACATCCATTTTCCCTTCCACAAGGATATTTCCAATATCATATATGTGACTAGTATGTGGAATTACAACATATGCAGTGCAATGTGTGCACGAAAATATAGTCACTGGCTCCATCACTTAGTAAGTATCCAATATCCTGGAATCCCCGACCTGTATATTTACAAAGTACATAGTAATATTATCAATTATAATCTGTTATTCTATCACAATAAGCTTTGATATATCAATTATCTATTCTTCTGATTTTGCAATATTCTGGATTTTCATACTAGTACTTTGTCCATACAGAACCAACTTTTGTGACTTTCCTGTGGGACTTACAGCATAAACGGGCTGTAGCTGTGGTTCTGTATGATTACTTTGCCTGTTGGTTCCTTTCTTTTTGCTATTACAATCTAGACGACGTATTGTCATGCGTTACTTAGTCTGAGAACATTGACATTTCCAGGAACCTTGCTTATAGGGAGTAACCCTTAACCTTTCCTTATCACAGCGTCTGGTACTACGTGCTGTGGACGGTTCCCCAGACTTATTAGTTCTGCATTTTTCAGACCAAGGAACATTACAATTTTGACAATCTCTCTTGGTTCATTTCCATCCTGTAACTTGTGCCTTATACACTGTGGAAATAAATCGTAATGTTAATATCATGCTTGAAATTCATAATAACAGGAAACGGCTTTTGATCACGTTTAAAAAATCAAAGAAAACTTCATTCACATATGTACATCTACATAAATACACATACATACCCATACAAATGCTTGTAGGAAAAATCTTTAAAAAAAAAGTAAAAATAATCTAAAAAAGAGTAAGTAATTTAATACTGTACTTTAAAATGCTGCGCAAACAAAATAAAACATATAACTTGTATATAAAGTTATGACATATATGTTTCTGAAATAAAACATTTTTAAGTATATGTTCAAAGAGTCAAATAACTCCCAGTCACTGTCTGAAGGGAAGATGTCTGTAAGTAATATGATCTTTCCTTCTTTTTATCCTCTACATACAGCACCTCAGGAGCTTCACTAGGTCATCCGTGACTTACAGCGTGAGAGAGAGAAAATACTAGTGTTAGAGATACCGCTCCATTGCTGCGTAACGGTGTTACAGAAACTTCTAGTATCTCAGATAATCACACAGTACAGTAGTAATGAGTAAAATCTGAGGAATGTCTAGAAGCATAATATAAGCATAGTACTACAGCAGAGGCGGAACTACCAGCAGTGCAAGCAGTGCGTTGCACTGGGGCCCGCCTCTGTCCAGGGGCCAAGCATGTAATGAGTCAAACTGACTCATTACATGCCGCTGTGCACTGCGGGCAACCGCTGCCCGCAGTGCACAGCCACCCGTAGAGGAGAGGAGCGGCGCGCACTGCAGCAGTACGGGGTAAGGAGGAGGAGGGAGGCGGAGGGGGGAGCCGCAGCAGCGCTTTATTACTGGTGGAGGCACTGCTGCTGCTGCCCCTCTGCTTCACTATAGGCTGTCTCTGAGAACAGCCTATAGTGAAGCAGAGGCGCAGCAGCGCCTCCACCAATAACACAGCACTGCTGCGGCTCCCTCCACCTCCCTCCTCCTTCTCTACTGCCCGGGAAGCTGCACAAGGAGCCTGAGCCAACAGAGAGGGTAAGTATAATTCTTCTCTTTCTTTCTTCCTTTCTTTCTTTCTGTCTCTTTCTTTTTTTATTTGTTGGGACTGCCTGCAGCAATGTGTAAAAAGGGGGGACTGCCTGCCGCTATGTATAAAAATGGGAAATCTGCCTGCTGCTATGTATAAAAATGGGGAATCTGCCTGCCGCATTGTGTAAAATGGGGGAATCTGCCTGCCGCAATGTAAAAATGGGGAATCTGCCTGCCGCAATGTGTAAAAAGGGGGAATCAGCCTGCCGCAATCTGTAAAAATGGGGAATCTGCCTGCCGCTATGTATAAAAATGGGGAATCTGCCTGCCGCTATGTGTAAAAAGGGAGAATCTGCCTGCCGCTATGTGTAAAAAGGGCACGCTGTCTGCCTTAATGTGTAAAAAGGGCACGCTGTCTGCTGTTATGTGTAAAAAGTGTATGCTGTCTGCCGTAATGTGTTAAATGGGGACGCTGTCTGCCGTAATGTGTAAAAAGTGCACGCTGTCTGCCGCTATGTGTAACAAGGGCACGCTGTCTGCCATTATGTGTAAAAAGTGTATGCTGTCTGCCATAATGTGTAAAAAGGGGATGCTGTCTGCCGCTATGTGTAAACCGTGCACGCTGTCTGCCGCAATCTGTAAAAATGGGGAATCTGCCTGCCGCTATGTATAAAAATGGGGAATCTGCCTGCCGCTATGTGTAAAAAGGGAGAATCTGCCTGCCGCTATGTGTAAAAAGTGCACGCTGTCTGCCGCTATGTGTAACAAGGGCACGCTGTCTGCCATTATGTGTAAAAAGTGTATGCTGTCTGCCATAATGTGTAAAAAGGGGATGCTGTCTGCCGCTATGTGTAAACCGTGCACGCTGTCTGCCGTAATGTGTAAAAAGGGGAATCTGTTCGCTGTAAGGTGTAAAAGGGTCTCTAACTGGTGTAGTGGTGCTACTGTGCGGCGTAATTTGAAGAATGTAGACTACTGTGCACCGTTTTATGAATTGGTATTATTCTGTGGACACACCCCTTCCCCACAAAGCCACGCCACTATGTATTTTTGCGCGCGCCTACGACGCGCACTGCCCCTGGGCTAGACTTGCATGGGATGGGGGGGGCCCAAAGCATTTTGTCGCACCTGGGCCCACCGCTTGCTTGTTCCGCCACTGTACTACAGTATACTACTGTTAAATTAATGTATGTACCACGTCAGTTTTCCTTCTAGGGGCATTATGTTGCCAACATACTGTATATGGCATTATTATCAACTATGTGTCTGTGGGGCTGCTCCTGCTGTTTCATGGGAGAAAGGACTATGTGTCGGTGGGGCTGCTCCTGCTGTATCATGGGAGAAAGGACTATATGTCGGTGGGGCTGCTCCTGCTGTTTCATGGGAGAAAGGACTATGTGTCGGTGGGGCTGCTCCTGCTGCTTCATGGGAGAAAGGACTATGTGTCGGTGGGGCTGCTCCTGCTGTTTCATGGGAGAAAGGACTATGTGTCGGTGGGGCTGCTGTTTCATGGGAGAAAGGACTATGTGTCGGTGGGGCTGCTCCTGCTGTTTCATGGGAGAAAGGACTATGTGTCTGTGGGGCTGCTCCTGCTGTTTCATGGGAGAAAGGACTGTGTCAGCGGGGCTGCTCCTGCTGCTTCATGGGAGAAAGGACTATGTGTCGGCGGGGCTGCTCCTGCTGTTTCATGGGAGAAAGGACTATGTGTCGGTGGGGCTGCTCCTGCTGCTTCATGGGAGAAAGGACTATGTGTCGGTGGGGCTGCTCCTGCTGTTTCATGGGAGAAAGGACTATGTGTCGGTGGGGCTGCTCCGTCTGTTTCATGGGAGAAAGGACTATGTGTCGGTTGGGCTGCTCCTGCTGCTTCATGGGAGAAAGGACCATGTGTCGGTGGGGCTGCTCCTGCTGCTTCATGGGAGAAAGGACTATGTGTCGGTGGGGCTGCTCCGTCTGTTTCATGGGAGAAAGGACTATGTGTCGGTTGGGCTGCTCCTGCTGCTTCATGGGAGAAAGGACTATGTGTCGGTGGGGCGGCTCCTGCTGTATCATGGGAGAAAGGACTATGTGTCGGTGGGGCTGCTCCTGCTGTTTCATGGGAGAAAGGACTATGTGTCGGTGGGGCTGCTCCGTCTGTTTCATGGGAGAAAGGACTATGTGTCGGTTGGGCTGCTCCTGCTGCTTCATGGGAGAAAGGACTATGTGTCTGTGGGGCTGCTCCTGCTGTTTCATGGGAGAAAGAACTATGTGTCGGTGGGGCTGCTCCTGCTGTGTCATGGGAGAAAGGACTATGTGTCTGTGGGGCTGCTTCTGCTACTTCATGGGAGAAAGGACTATGTGTCGGTGGGGCTGCTCCTGCTGTTACATGGGAGAAAGGACTGTGTGTCTGTGGGGCTGCTCCTGCTGCTTCATGGGAGAAAGGACTATGTGTCGGTGGGGCTGCTCCTGCTGCTTCATGGGAGAAAGGACTATGTGTCGGTGGGGCTGCTCCTGCTGCTTCATGGGAGAAAGGACTATGTGTCTGTGGGGCTGCTCCTGCTGTATCATGGGAGAAAGGACTATGTGTCTGTGGGGCTGTTCCTGCTGCTTCATGGGAGAAAGGACTATGTGTCGGTGGGGCTGCTCCTGCTGCTTCATGGGAGAAAGGACTATGTGTCTGTGGGGCTGCTCCTGCTGTATCATGGGAGAAAGGACTATGTGTCGGTGGGGCTGCTCCTGCTGTTTCATAGCAGAAAGGACTATGTGTCTGTGGGGCTGCTCCTGCTGTTTCATGGGAGAAAGGACTATGTGTCTGTGGGGCTGCTCCTGCTGTATCATGGGAGAAAGGACTATGTGTCGGTGGGGCTGCTCCTGCTGCTTCATGGGAGAAAGGACTATGTGTCGGTGGGGCTGCTCCTGCTGTTACATGGGAGAAAGGACTGTGTGTCTGTGGGGCTGCTCCTGCTGCTTCATGGGAGAAAGGACTATGTGTCTGTGGGGCTGCTCCTGCTGTTTCATGGGAGAAAGGACTATGTGTCGGTGGGGCTGCTCCGGCTGTTTCATGGGAGAAAGGACTATGTGTCGGTGGGGCTGCTCCTGCTGCTTCATGGGAGAAAGGACTATGTGTCGGCGGGGCTGCTCCTGCTGTTACATGGGAGAAAGGACTATGTGTCTGTGGGGCTGCTCCTGCTGTTTCATGGGAGAAAGGACTATGTGTCGGTGGGGCTGCTCCTGCTGCTTCATGGGAGAAAGGACTATGTGTCTGTGGGGCTGCTCCTGCTGTATCATGGGAGAAAGGACTATGTGTCTGTGGGGCTGCTCCTGCTGCTTCATGGGAGAAAGGACTATGTGTAGGTGGGGCTGCTCCTGCTGCTTCATGGGAGAAAGGACTATGTGTCTGTGGGGCTGCTCCTGCTGTATCATGGGAGAAAGGACTATGTGTCGGTGGGGCTGCTCCTGCTGTTTCATAGCAGAAAGGACTATGTGTCTGTGGGGCTGCTCCTGCTGTTTCATGGGAGAAAGGACTATGTGTCTGTGGGGCTGCTCCTGCTGTATCATGGGAGAAAGGACTATGTGTCGGTGGGGCTGCTCCTGCTGCTTCATGGGAGAAAGGACTATGTGTCGGTGGGGCTGCTCCTGCTGTTACATGGGAGAAAGGACTGTGTGTCTGTGGGGCTGCTCCTGCTGCTTCATGGGAGAAAGGACTATGTGTCTGTGGGGCTGCTCCTGCTGTTTCATGGGAGAAAGGACTATGTGTCGGTGGGGCTGCTCCGGCTGTTTCATGGGAGAAAGGACTATGTGTCGGCGGGGCTGCTCCTGCTGCTTCATGGGAGAAAGGACTATGTGTCGGCGGGGCTGCTCCTGCTGTTTCATGGGAGAAAGGACTATGTGTCGGTGGGGCTGCTCCTGCTGCTTCATGGGAGAAAGGACTATGTGTCGGTGGGGCTGCTCCTGCTGCTTCATGGGAGAAAGGACTATGTGTCGGTGGGGCTGCTCCTGCTGTTTCATGGGAGAAAGGACCATGTGTCTGTGGGGCTGCTCCTGCTGTTTCATGGGAGAAAGGACTATGTGTCGGTGGAGCTGCTCCTGCTGTTACATGGGAGAAAGGACTATGTGTCTGTGGGGCTGCTCCTGCTGTATCATGGGAGAAAGGACTATGTGTCGGTGGGGCTGCTCCTGCTGTTTCATGGGAGAAAGGACTATGTGTCGGTGGGGCTGCTCCTGCTGCTTCATGGGAGAAAGGACTATGTGTCGGTGGGGCTGCTCCTGCTGCTTCATGGGAGAAAGGACTATGTGTCTGCGGGGCTGCTCCTGCTGCTTCATGGGAGAAAGGACTATGTGTCGGTGGGGCTGCTCCTGCTGTTTCATGGGAGAAAGGACCATGTGTCTGCGGGGTTGCTCCTGCTGTTTCATGGGAGAAAGGACTATGTGTCGGTGGGGCTGCTCCTGCTGTTTCATGGGAGAAAGGACTATGTGTCGGTGGGGCTGCTCCTGCTGCTTCATGGGAGAAAGGACTATGTGTCGGTGGGGCTGCTCCTGCTGCTTCATGGGAGAAAGGACTATGTGTCGGCGGGGTTGCTCCTGCTGTTTCATAGCAGAAAGGACTATGTGTCGGTGGGGCTGCTCCTGCTGTTTCATGGGAGAAAGGACTATGTGTCGGTGGGGCTGCTCCTGCTGTTTCATGGGAGAAAGGACCATGTGTCGGCGGGGTTGCTCCTGCTGTTTCATGGGAGAAAGGACTATGTGTCGGTGGGGCTGCTCCTGCTGTTTCATGGGAGAAAGGACTATGTGTCGGTGGGGCTGCTCCTGCTGCTTCATGGGAGAAAGGACTATGTGTCGGTGGGGCTGCTCCTGCTGCTTCATGGGAGAAAGGACTATGTGTCGGCGGGGTTGCTCCTGCTGTTTCATAGCAGAAAGGACTATGTGTCGCTGGGGCTGCTCCTGCTGCTTCATGGGAGAAAGGACTATGTGTCGGTGGGGCTGCTCCTGCTGCTTCATGGGAGAAAGGACTATGTGTCGGTGGGGCTGCTCCTGCTGTTTCATGGGAGAAAGGACTATGTGTCTGTGGGGCTGCTCCTGCTGTTTCATGGGAGAAAGGACTATGTGTCTGTGGGGCTGCTCCTGCTGTATCATGGGAGAAAGGACTATGTGTCGGTGGGGCTGCTCCTGCTGTTTCATGGGAGAAAGGACTATGTGTCGGTGGGGCTGCTTCTGCTGCTTCATGGGAGAAAGGACTATGTGTCGGTGGGGCTGCTCCTGCTGCTTCATGGGAGAAAGGACTATGTGTCTGCGGGGCTGCTCCTGCTGCTTCATGGGAGAAAGGACTATGTGTCGGTGGGGCTGCTCCTGCTGTTTCATGGGAGAAAGGACCATGTGTCGGTGTGGCTGCTCCTGCTGTTTCATGGGAGAAAGGACTATGTGTCGGTGGGGCTGCTCCTGCTGCTTCATGGGAGAAAGGACTATGTGTCGGTGGGGCTGCTCCTGCTGCTTCATGGGAGAAAGGACTATGTGTCGGCGGGGTTGCTCCTGCTGTTTCATAGCAGAAAGGACTATGTGTCGGTGGGGCTGCTCCTGCTGTTTCATGGGAGAAAGGACTATGTGTCGGTGGGGCTGCTCCTGCTGCTTCATGGGAGAAAGGACTATGTGTCGGTGGGGCTGCTCCTGCTGCTTCATGGGAGAAAGGACTATGTGTCTGTGGGGCTGCTCCTGCTGTTTCATGGGAGAAAGGACTATGTGTCTGTGGGGCTGTTCCTGCTGTTTCATGGGAGAAAGGACTATGTCGGTGGGGCTGCTCTTGCTGCTTCATGGGAGAAAGGACTATGTGTCGGTGGGGCTGCTCCTGCTGTTTCATGGGAGAAAGGACTATGTCGGTGGGGCTGCTCCTGCTGCTTCATGGGAGAAAGGACTATGTGTCGGTTGGGCTGTTCCTGCTGTTTCATGGGAGAAAGGACTATGTGTCGGTGGGGCTGCTCTTGCTGCTTCATGGGAGAAAGGACTATGTGTCGGTGGGGCTGCTCCTGCTGCTTCATGGGAGAAAGGACTATGTGTCGCTGGGGCTGCTCCTGCTGCTTCATGGGAGAAAGGACTATGTGTCGGTGGGGCTGCTCCTGCTGCTTCATGGGAGAAAGGACTATGTGTCGGTGGGGCTGCTCCTGCTGTTTCATGGGAGAAAGGACTATGTGTCGGTGGGGCTGCTCCTGCTGCTTCATGGGAGAAAGGACTATGTGTCGGTGGGGCTGCTCCTGCTGCTTCATGGGAGAAAGGACTATGTGTCGGTGAGGCTGCTCCTGCTGCTTCATGGGAGAAAGGACTATGTGTCTGCGGGGTTGCTCCTGCTGCTTCATGGGAGAAAGGACTATGTGTCTGTGGGGCTGCTCCTGCAGTTTCATGGGAGAAAGGACTGTGTGTCTGTGGGGCTGCTCCTGCTGTATCATGGGAGAAAGGACTATGTGTCTGTGGGGCTGCTCCTGCTGTATCATGGGAGAAAGGACTATGTGTCGGTTGGGCTGCTCCTGCTGTTTCATGGGAGATAGCATATGGGACCATATTATGGGTGATTATGTGCTGGCAGAATAGCACATTCTCCTCAGTATGGGAGATGTCATTAGGTGTCTCTAACATTGAATTTGCACAATTGGTATTATATAGTGGCGGATTTTCTATTACATTATTACCACAATTATTTACATTATTTGCTTTCCCGTGTAATTTAAAATCCTGTAATCAAACCTGGGACGTTCTCGTAGGGATCTTATTGACCTAGCAATATTTTCTGGAGTATTGGTAACATTAACACATGTATTATTATTATTTCCATTACAGTGTTACTATAATCATTGACAGTCTTTATTTTCCAGTTATATATTTCTTTTAAACTACCCGTCTCAGGAAACTTTATTTCCTCATCCTTGGTGATGTCATTCAACTTCGTCACATACTTCACACACACTTGTCCATAAAAATCACTCATACAACTAACCGTGGTTCCCATAATAATCTTAGATGAGTCACTGCCCATTTTCAACAATAACAAAACAATATATTCTCTTTACACAACAATGGGGGTCATTCCGAGTTGTTCGCTCGCTAGCTGCTTTTAGCAGCATTGCACACGCTAGGCCGCCGTCCTCTGGGAGTGAATCTTATCTTAGCAGAATAGCGAATGAAAGATTAGCAGAATTGCTACTAAATAATTCTTAGCAGTTTCTGAGTAGCTACAGACCTACTCACAGATTGTGATCAGCTCAGTCCGTTTAGTTTCTGGTTTGACGTCACAAACACGCCCTGCGTTCGGCCAGCCACTCCCCCGTTTCTCCAGACACTCCTGTGTTTTTCCCTGACACGCCTGCATTTTTTAGCACACTCCCGGAAAACGCTCAGTTACCACCCAGAAACGCCCCTTTCCTGTCAATCATTTACCGATCATCAGAGCGACTGAAAAGCGCCGCAGAATCCACAGCAAATCTGCTAAGTTTTTAGTTAAATAACTAAGCGCATGCACCCTGCGTGCCTTGCGCTTTCGCAATTAGCAACAAATCGCAGCATAGCGAAAATCGGCAACGAGCGAACAACTCGGAATGACCCCCAATGTCTGTTGCCGAGGGTTACAATTTATAGCCTGGACTGTTCTCTGTGGCCACAAAGAATCTCAATGAGACTTCTTACAGCGTCTTCTGTATAATTTAGAATGACAAGACCATAAGTTATATATTTGGCAAGTGACTCCTTTATCCGCCCCCACCTTTTGGTGGATAGTATACTCAAATATTACTTGAAACCATCCTTCAAGCATTCACAAAGTTTACACAACTTCTTATCAATGTACTTCTACTTTCAGATAACACACTTGCATCAGTTTGGATAGAGGTACTTTTTAGTTTCTCTTTCTCTCAATTATTTGTTTATAATATAAATACGTACGGTGCCACGCTAGACAGAGAATAGAAAGTAACTGCGGTACTTAAAAGTATAATCATTTGTTATTTAATATTTAATTATGCATGAATATAGATCACAAGAACTCAGCAACCAGCCGAGTTCACTATAGCTAGCTTCCCAGCAACCACAGAAGACTTTTGCAGGTACAGAGCAGATTAAGAGTACACAGAATATTTAAATAAAAGGTATATTTACCTGTGTGCAGCCGGCTGATGTCCCCACTTTCTGTTAAATCTGGAAAATCAGCGTTTTCTGTACCATGGGTGGTCGTAGCTAACCGGACGAAGCCTCCATATGTTAAAGTCGAGTAATAATAATAATTGAGAGTTCTCCGTTGTGAGGATATTCAGCATATAGAATTTATTATAAAAGAGGGAACCACACCCAATATTCTGCGCAGAGGAGCCTGGACCAAGACAGAATTCATCAATGAGCCTGTGTCTTTAGAACACTGACTTTACATTATTTATACCATAACACTATACAATTATTCAGAGCTTATTTACAAACAAGGCGCACATATAGATTAAATCATGGAGATACATTGGTTGATGGACACAAAGAGGAAATGCCAAATATAGTCAGGTTAGCTAATTAAAGAGAGTGGTTTTATCCATAAGATGGCAGACTTGTCCATGAATCTTGAATCTCCTGTACATAACAATTAGGTTCTCTAATAGGCTTCGTTGTCATAAAAGTAATTCTTGTTCATAATAGCGTGTTGTTGTCCGAAGTGAAGGTCATCAGATATTCCATGATATGTCCTTGTTCTGCCACAAAGTCTCATACAATATCATTGAGCTCTCGTTATCTACACAAAGGCCTTGCTACTAGCCATGTAAAACACCTAATCAAATGATGTTAAAGTGTTGAAATAGGACACTGTTTAAAGGAAACTTAGCACAGTATTAAGAATCATAGCATAATTAATGAGACAAAACAGATATATTTGATTTAACTTCAACATAACATCAGTATAGAGGGAGGAGCCAGCCCACACAATTAAACTCTTAAACTGCCGATGGCTCCTAGTGGACCCGTCTATACCCCATGGTATTAAATGGAGCCCCAACATCCTCTAGGACATAAGAGAAACAGATACATATTAGGAGAGTCAAAAGCCTATGGGGCTCATTCAGACCCAGCCGCAACTGCAGCACAGTTTGCTGGTGTTGGCAAAATGCATGTGCGCAGCTGCCGCACAGACAAAACACATTGCGGTTGCATCCCCGAGCGGCAAACGCGGGCGGGCTGAGACCATTTTCCGGGGGCTGCATGATGTCATATCTGCATTCATCTTGATTTGCAAGTTAATGCAAATTATATGAGATCAGTAGCACCACTACTTTCAGGATTATTACACAGAACACACATAAAGGCTGACACAGCAAATAACAGTAACACATACAAGGGATTATTAGAAATAAGGAAGCATGGGGCGTGGCTTGGATCGGAATGGAGTAGCAGTGTGCAGCTCTGGCTCTCCATATAAATCCTGCTCAAACATCCGTTTTCCCCTAACCCGTGGCTCCTGTGATCTGCCTGCAGGCATAGGAAGGTGTGCTACCCCTGCTGTCATCCGCGCTGGCCCGGAGCGTGAAGCGCTCCCTGTATCTGACCCCTCCAGTGTGCTGGCCCGGCTCCCTGCCTCTCTGCCGGAGCTCGAGGGAAGACGCGCAACGACACGTGACAGCGCTCCTGACGGCGGCCCTGCAGTGATCCCCCGGCTGGGGATCCGAGACGGAGGAGGCCCTGACTGACGGCCGGGAGCAGTGGTGCCTGCCTGAAGACTCAGCGGGCGGGTGAGTGCGGGGAGGAAAGCCCGCGAAGCCGCCATCTTTTTTTTTTTTTTTCTCCCTCGTGAAGCTTGTCTCCCAGCGCCTGACGTCCTCCCCATCCTGTGGTGCCGCACAGTGAGGTGAGCTGTGGCTGGGGCTGCCTCTCTGTCCCCCTCCTGGGCTTAATAACTGCTCAAAAGTGTGTTCCTGAATATACAGAAGGAGGAAGGGAATAGATGTCAATAATAAGGAAGGAAACAGCACAGTCCCTAAATGCTCCCTGCAAATCTGCAATAACCACATAGTTTTGCTCTTGTGCTGAATCAGCTAGTCTCCTATTCTCTGCATACAACCTATGCTGCGGTGTGCTCATAAGCCTGCTCTACTTTGCTACATTATTGTTTATCATATCTGCCTGATCCGAGCGGCTCCAGCACCTGTGCTGACCTGAGACTGCTTGGGGACTTTTTTGCTGTAATATCTTTGGGGTCCTGACTTCGCGTCCAGTGCTGCAATGGTGAAAGGAGGTCAGAGCGCGGCGAGCGCCGCTGCAAAACTGGAGAAATTTGCTAGGTCGCAACAGGCATCTCATTCGGCAAAGCAGGGTGACACTGACCCATCCCCGCCTGCGGCTGAGGTCGCTGCCCCTGACCCCACTGAGCAGGTTCATTCTACCCAGCAAATACTACAGGCCATTTTTGCGTCTGAGCAGAGGGTCACGGACAAGATTGGGCAAGTCCAGGCGGACTTCTCTCTTCTAAGACAGGATTTACAGAAAATCCGGGAAAGAGTGGGTGAAACTGAGCATCGGATATCGGCTCTGGAAGACACTACATCACCCTTACAATTGAAAGTGGCCGATTTGTCTACCCAGGTGATATCTATGCAGGCTAAAATGTCCGATATCGAGGGGAGACTACGGCGCAACAACGTTCGGTTTGTTGGGCTCCCTGAGAGGGCAGAGGGCACCTCCCCGGAATCCTTTCTGGAAAATTGGCTTATTAAATTATTTGGCAAAGAAGCATTTACCTCTCAATTCGCGGTGGAACGAGCGCACAGGCTCCCGCCTAGACTGCCACCGACCGGGGCTCCGGCTAGAACATTTATTGCTCATTTCCTACACTTTAAGGACCGTGACGCTATACTCCGCATGGCCCGGACACAGGGCCCTATCCAACTAGATGGACATAATATATCCGTTTTCCCTGACTTTGCCCTGGAGGTGCAAAAGAGTAGATCACAGTTTCTGCATGTTAAGCGTCAACTCCGTGACCGTAATATACAGTATTCTATGCTGTTTCCGGCCAGACTGAGGGTGGTGTCCGATAACACCACTCATTTCTTCTCCACTCCTCAAGATGCTGTCGCATGGTTGGAACGACAGCCTCGTCCTCCTCGTTGATGTATTATCATACACTTGTTGATTTATTACTTTCTTATTGCTGGCTAAGCCTAACTGTTTCAAATCATATTACGCTAGTCATGCTGTGGGTGTATATGCAATGTACTAATGGGGTAATGCTGGGCAGCCTAATGTTGATATTAATCTTTGTTTTGTTTTTATACGTTGGGGTACGCTGCTAGATATGTTTTTTTCTTTTTTCAGGGTTAGGGTACTACTTTTATTGGTACTCTGTGGAGAGTTTATGCCGAAGATAGTGTAGGGGCATTTCTTTGGGTTCTTGGTTAGGCCCCTATCCCTTAGCTTAGTTACTTTGGTGGGAGTTATGGGATCCAGGTATACCTTATGTTCGCAAGGTGATACAGGGTGGGTGTGGGGGGGGTTAGTTTTTTTTTTTTCATGCCATCAATTTTTGCCTATGTGTGTGTTCTGCTACACTGCGTTATTTGTGAATGATATTGCTTTGATTTCCTCTGGTTCCAGAGATATGGGGAGACTGGCTGTCCTTATATGCGGCCTAGACTGCTTTGCGCCGGGCCCTGATGTCTGTCTCTCTTTTATATCCTAACACCCTTTTCTTACATACTGTTTATGTCTGTTGTTTCTGAGGGGCTCCGTCTGCTCAGCTGGAACGTCAGGGGTTTGAACGAAAGGATTAAAAGATCGTTGGTCTTGACTCAGGTTAAAAAATACCAGGCAGACATAATCTGTCTCTCTGAAACCCATTTGTTTGGAGGTAGGGTGATGGCGCTCAAGAAACCCTGGATTAGTCATGTGTACCACTCCACTTTTTCCGGTAATGCTAGGGGTGTCTCGGTACTAATTAGAAAATCTATACAATTTCACTTAGACCTTTGTGAAGCGGATCAATATGGCAGATACGTTTTTCTGCGTGCCCATATTAATCGTAGACTGTTCCATGTCTTAGCTGTCTATGTCCCCCCGCCATATAACAATGAGGTTCTCCGTCATGCTGCCCGATTCCTTGCCCAGTCCCCTGCTACCCCTGTAATATGCCTGGGAGATTTTAACAATGTTATGGATCATTTCCTGGATAGATGGAGGGAGTCGGTTACTTCTCCCTCTCCTTCGGTATCCCCTACTCCGTTTGCACGATTGGTGGGGGAGCGGGGGCTGGTGGATATATGGAGGAGTCGCAACCCCACGGCTAGTCTGTTCTCATGCCACTCCACTACCTATCATGCCTTCTCTCGTATTGATCTGATTCTGATTTCTCCTGACCTGTCACCTGATGTGTTGGCAGTGGACTATCTCCCTAGAGGTATATCGGACCACTCTCCTGTATCACTTACGATTAGTGTTGGTTGGGAGCGCGGTGCAAAAATGTGGAAACTTAATCCCTTTTGGTTAACCTTATTAGGGGAGGGTGCGGATCTGATTTCTGCCTGGGAGGGGTTCCAGGTTGACAATCTACCTTATGATGATCTGGTGCTCAAACATGACGCTTTCAAAGCGTTCATGCGGGGCTCCTTTATAAAACGGATATCCGAGGTTAAATTCTTTAGTAAAAGGGAGGAAATGCGATTGGAGGCCCAATGTCAGCAATTGGAATCCCAATATATAGCTACCTGTTTACGTTCTGATGAATTGTTGTGGCGAGACGCGCAGGGAGAGTGGTCCGATTGCTTATTCGAGAAGTCCAGGCGTAGACTCCTTTTTGCAGGACATGAACACTATTTTCGGGCGGAGATGAACGGTAGCTACTTGGCTTTTCTGGCTCGGTCTGAATCTACTAGAACTATGATTCCATGTGTGCGGAATTCTGACGGCCAAATGTGTTACTCTGGCTCGGCGGTGACTGAGACCTTTCGTACTTATTACTCCTCGTTGTATACGTCCCGGGCCACTTACTCCAGTGAACAACTGAGGGAATATCTGGCTCGGCTGGATTTGCCCTGTTTGTCTCAGGAAGATTCTGGGGCCTTGGATGCACCAATTACTTTGGAGGAGGTGGAGGCTGCGATCCTGTCTCTTCCGGCGTCTAAGGCACCGGGGTGTGATGGCCTTCCGGGTGAAGTCTATAAGAAATTTAGCACATTTTTTGCCCCCTATCTGTTACAATTATTTGACTTATTATTAGAGGGCGGGACTCTTCCACGCTCTATGGCTGAGGCTAATATCATTGTCTTATTAAAGCCAGGGAAAGACCCCCTCCTCCCCGAGTCTTACAGACCCATTTCCCTTCTCAGCACGGATGTCAAGATACTGGCAAAGATCTTGGCATCTAGATTGAATTTAGTTATTACAACAATCATTCACCCGGATCAGACAGGATTTATGCCGGGTAAGTCCACTGCCCAAAATTTGCGTAGACTGTTTTGTCACTTGCAGAGGCGAGATCTGGTGGAGTTGGATGCGGTGGTGGTGTCTCTCGATGCGGCCAAAGCATTCGACTCAGTGGAATGGACATATCTGTGGGGGGTCCTGGAGAAGTTTGCTTTTGGCCCTCGTTTTATTAGGTTTCTCCAGTTGTTGTTGTCATGACTAAGGTTTTGTGAACCCAGCGTAGTGAAGTCTGTGCGGGCGACTGGAGGATTATGTGAATTATACCACTGACCTGGTTTGGAAATGTTGTGGACTCGAGGATTCTTCCGATGACTGGGAAGAGGAAACGCGGCAGAGATGGCCGAATCTAGGCTCTCCTCATACAGGATTAGGTCAGCAGACAGGAAGCACGTGGGGGCGCTGAAGGTCTCCTGAAAGACAGAACTGGAAAGGCGCTGATGAATCAGTGAAAAATACCAGGTTCAACTGTGCTAAAGGGCACGGAGTTCTTGGAGACACTGAGGTGCTTGGAGACACTGAGGTGCTTGGAGACACTGGGGTGCTTGGAGACACTGGGGTGCTTGGAGACACTGGGGTGCGTAGAGACACTGGGGTGCGTAGAGACACGGAGGTGCTGGAAGCACGGAGATGCTGAGGCACGGAGGTACTGAGGCACGGAAGTGCTGTGGCACGGAGGTACTGAGGCACGGAGGTGCTGGAAGCACGGAGGTACTGAGGCACGGAGGTACTGAGGCACGGAGGTACTGGAAGCACGGAGGTACTGGAAGCACGGAGGTACTGAGGCACGGAGGTACTGAGGCACGGAGGTGCTGGAAGCACAGAGGTACTGAGGCACGGAGGTACTAGAAGCACGGAGGTACTAGAAGCACGGAGGTACTGAGGCACGGAGGTGCTGGAAGCACGGAGGTGCTGAGGCACTGAGGTACTGAGTCACGGAGGTGCTGGAAGCACAGAGGTACTGAGGCACGGAGGTACTGGAAGCACGGAGATGCTGAGGCACTGAGGTACTGAGTCACGGAGGTGCTGGAAGCACGGAGGTACTGAGTCACGGAGGTGCTGGAAGCACGGAGGTACTGAGGCACGGAGGTGCTGAGGCACAGGGGTACTGGAGCTCTGGAGATCACAACTACAACAGTAGTAAAACTGAAACACGACAGCTGTGGTTTTCAATGGAGAACACGGAATTCAGTACTGTGCCTTTAAGACGAAACACTGTAGCTGTGCCTATACATTGAGACTCAGGGAAATGGTGAAATCAATGGCAACACAAAAGTAAACCAAACGGTAACAAGGGAACAGAGTTTCCACAGGAACTTAGGTACAAAGGTTACCTTAAGGGAGCTCAGCTTTAAGATTCACACAAGGCTGTATGTGACACGAGGAACTGGCCCAGATTCCAACTCAGCCTCCTGATTTATACTTCCTGGTCCTTGATGATTGGTGGGCAGGATTAGGTGATGTAGAGAGTCTCAGGCTGGCAGAGGATTGGACAACTCTGGGTCAGGTGAACAGTCAGTCACTGTCATGTGACTACTCTAGCCAAGGCTGTGATGTAGAATGAGGCCTAGCAGGCCGAGAGAACACTGAAGCCTGGACTTCTGCAAAACACAGGATGCTGGCTTTTAGACCTAAAGTTCAGATTACTGAATTCAGCCTCACACAGGAGATCACCACAGGTGGAGCTAATTAACTATTACCTCTCAGGCAGAGAACTCAGGAAAACTCAGTGCTGACAGGCTGTTTAACTCCGTGAGTGAAAAGACACAGGATCCAGGACAGATGGCAGGGGTAAGTCACCAAATATAAAACCTACAGTCAGGATTGTGACAGTATCCCCCTCTTCAAGGGTGGACTCCGGACACCCATCTTGAATCTTAGAGGAACTTGAGAAATTCATACAGAAGAATTTAGGACCTTCGTTGATGCAGATTCCAAAGGTTTAGGACTAAATTCTTTAACTACAGCGTTACTGAAAGTCTGTAAATCATGGAACACAGGATCATTACTCTCAAAGAGCATGTTGGCCCACTCCAAAGCTCTTCCTCTGAATGCCAGGAACAGATATCGAGTAACGTTGGAAGGAGTTACTGCACCTGAAGGATCAGACTCCATCCGAGAGAGAAATTGTTCAACCAGAGCGGCATATTGCAATAAATCTCCATCAAAGTAAATAGGTGGAAAACCATCAGACGAAAGCTTAGAGGATGAAACTAAAGAAAGCTTTGGCTGGACGAGTAGGACTGGATTGGATCCGAAGATACTTGAATTGGCTGGAGCCAAAGGAGACAGACCAGGCTGGTCCTGGAGTATTGCTGGACCGGCTGGAACCGGGATGGACTGACCAGGCGGAGCCTGGAGTATAGATGGACCGGCTGGAACCAGGACGGACTGACCAGGCTGGGCCTGGAGTATAGCTGGACCGGCTGGAACCGGGACGGACTGACCAGGCTGGGCCTGGAGTATTGCTGGACCGGCTGAAACCGGGACGGACTGACCAGGCTGGGCCTGGAGTATTGCTGGACCGGCTGGAACCGGGATGGACTGAGCCCTTTCTTCACGGGGCTGAACTAAGGCAGGAGCCCCCTCTTCACGGGGCTGGGCTGAGGCAGGAGCCCCCACTTCACGGGGCTGGGCTGAGGCAAGAGCCCCCACTTCACGGGGCTGGGCTGAGGCAAGAGCCCCCACTTCACGGGGCTGGGCTGAGGCAAGAGCCCCCACTTCACGGGGCTGGGCTGAGGCAAGAGCCCCCACTTCACGGGGCTGGGCTGAGGCAAGAGCCCCCACTTCACGGGGCTGGGCTGAGGCAAGAGCCCCCACTTCACGGGGCTGGGCTGAGGCAAGAGCCCCCTCTTCACGGGGCTGGGCTGAGGCAAGAGCCCCCTCTTCACGGGGCTGGGCTGAGGCAAGAGCCCCCTCTTCACGGGGCTGGGCTGAGGCAAGAGCCCCCTCTTCACGGGGCTGGGCAGCACTCTGTAGAATCTCTGGCTGGGCAGCACTCTGTAGAATCTCTGGCTGGGCAGCACTCTGTAGAATCTCTGGCTGGGCAGCACTCTGAAGACTCTCTGGCTGGGCAGCACTCTGAAGACTCTCTGGCTGGGCAGCACTCTGAAGACTCTCTGGCTGGGCAGCACTCTGAAGACTCTCTGGCTGGGCAGCACTCTGAAGACTCTCTGGCTGGGCAGCACTCTGAAGACTCTCTGGGGCTGGACGCTCTGAACCCCTCACTGGGGCTGGACGCTCTGAAGACGCCCCTCCTGGGGCTGGACGCTCTGAAGACGCCCCTCCTGGGGCTGGACGCTCTGAAGACGCCCCTCCTGGGGCTGTGGACACGGACTCCTCTGTGACTGTAAATGGCTTGAACATTCTTCTCTGGACACCCAACTTGGGATAAGGTTTTTTAACCACCGGACCCCAGTCATAAATTTGAGTCTCTCTCAGAAGAGTAGCCTTCTTGATACCCCCGTCAGCAGCAGAAGGATCAGATACTGTGGATGACTTGTAGACATGAGCACTATGATACTGAGATTTGTCACTATTACCTGGCTTGCGAAGAATGCAGTCTTTAACAAAATGACCAGAATTTCCACAGTAAAGACAGAGATGTAGCTCCTTACGCCGCTGACGTTCAGCTTCAGAGAGCTTGGGCCGTGGATAGCTCTGATGAAAAACTTTCCCTTGCGCAGAGGAAGAGACTCTATTAACTGGATGGGACAAAACAGGATCAACAACGTTGGTAGTATTCCTGAAGAGATCAGGCATCACAGAGAGAATACTAGGCAAAAGTTCTTGTAACTGTAGTAACATCTGGTAGAAAATCTGCAGTTGGTCAGGAGTCTTAGAGCAGAAGGTCAGAGAATCTCTGGAGGACAAATTCCGCTGCAGACACTGTGCCAATTGATGCTGAGTCGACTCCAGACCTTCCAAGCGTCCTGCAATATTGCTTAGGAGGTCCTGCGTCAGACAAACACTTTCGGCCGGGTCCATGGGGCCAGTTCCTACTGTCATGACTAAGGTTTTGTGAACCCGGCGTAGTGAAGTCTGTGCGGGCGACTGGAGGATTATGTGAATTATACCACTGACCTGGTTTGGAAATGTTGTGGACTCGAGGATTCTTCCGATGACTGGGAAGAGGAACCGCGGCAGAGATGGCCGAATCTAGGCTCTCCTCATACAGGATTAGGTCGGCAGACAGGAAGCACGTGTGGGCGCTGAAGGTCTCCTGAAAGACAGAACTGGAAAGGCGCTGATGAATCAGTGAAAAATACCAGGTTCAACTGTGCTAAAGGGCACAGAGTTCTTGGAGACACTGAGGTGCTTGGAGACACTGAGGTGTTTGGAGACACTGGGGTGCTTGGAGACACTGGGGTGCTTGGAGACACGGAGGTGCTGGAAGCACGGAGATGCTGAGGCACGGAGGTACTGAGGCACGGAAGTGCTGTGGCACGGAGGTACTGAGGCACGGAGGTGCTGGAAGCACGGAGGTACTGAGGCACGGAGGTGCTGAGGCACGGAGGTACTGAGGCACGGAGGTACTGGAAGCACGGAGGTACTGAGGCACGGAGGTACTGAGGCACGGAGGTGCTGGAAGCACAGAGGTACTGAGGCACGGAGGTACTAGAAGCACGGAGGTACTAGAAGCACGGAGGTACTGAGGCACGGAGGTGCTGGAAGCACGGAGGTGCTGGAAGCACGGAGGTGCTGAGGCACTGAGGTACTGAGTCACGGAGGTGCTGGAAGCACAGAGGTACTGAGGCACGGAGGTACTGGAAGCACGGAGATGCTGAGGCACTGAGGTACTGAGTCACGGAGGTGCTGAAAGCACGGAGGTACTGAGTCACGGAGGTGCTGGAAGCACGGAGGTACTGAGGCACGGAGGTGCTGAGGCACAGGGGTACTGGAGCTCTGGAGATCACAACTACAACAGTAGTAAAACTGAAACACGACAGCTGTGGTTTTCAATGGAGAACACGGAATTCAGTACTGTGCCTTTAAGACGAAACACTGTAGCTGTGCCTATACATTGAGACTCAGGGAAATGGTGAAATCAATGGCAACACAAAAGTAAACCAAACGGTAACAAGAGAACAGAGTTTCCACAGGAACTTAGGTACAAAGGTTACCTTAAGGGAGCTCAGCTTTAAGATTCACACAAGGCTGTATGTGACACGAGGAACTGGCCCAGATTCCAACTCAGCCTCCTGATTTATACTTCCTGGTCCTTGATGATTGGTGGGCAGGATTAGGTGATGAAGAGAGTCTCAGGCTGGCAGAGGATTGGACAACTCTGGGTCAGGTGAACAGTCAGTCACTGTCATGTGACTACTCTAGCCAAGGCTGTGATGTAGAATGAGGCCTAGCAGGCCGAGAGAACACTGAAGTCTGGACTTCTGCAAAACACAGGATGCTGGCTTTTAGACCTAAAGTTCAGATTACTGAATTCAGCCTCACACAGGAGATCACCACAGGTGGAGCTAATTAACTATTACCTCTCAGGCAGAGAACTCAGGAAAACTCACTGCTGACAAGCTGTTTAACTCCGTGAGTGAAAAGACACAGGATCCAGGACAGATGGCAGGGGTAAGTCACCAAATATAAAACCTACAGTCAGGATTGTGACAGTTGTATTCCTTGCCCGTGGCCCGTGTGACGGCCAATGGTTTCACGTCTGAGATCTTTGCGCTGGAGAGGGGCACTCGGCAGGGTTGCCCCCTATCCCCTGCGCTGTTCGCAATAGCCGTGGAGCCGTTGGCTGGCTTGTTGCGATCTGATGGCAGGATTAGGGGTATTAGGGTTGGGGGCCATGAGGATATTGTGGCCCTGTACGCAGACGATATGCTCCTTTTCTTACAGGACTCTGAGGACTCCTTACAGGCTGTATTACAGGTGGTGGAGGATTTCAGAGTTTTTTCTGGTCTACTAATCAACTGGGATAAGTCACATATTTTTCCCTTATCTGGTCTTCTCCCTGAGAATACTCAGGGAGTGCACCCCTTACAATGGACGCTGCGGTTCAAATACTTGGGTATCTGGATCACGCCTATGGCACGCAGTTATGTGGCCCAAAACATTGACCCCATTCTGATAACATTTAAAGAGAAAGCTCATAGCTGGAGAAAACTACCACTGTCTGTCCTAGGTCGGGTTAATTTATTTAAAATGGTGATGCAACCAAAGTTCCTATATGCCCTGTACAACTCTCCGGTCTACCTCCCAAAAAAAGTTTTCACTGTTATTGAGGGCATTCTGTCCTCATTTATATGGGGTAATAAACCAGCAAGAGTCTCCATTAAGACGCTGTGCAGGTCACAACTTTCGGGGGGTGCGAGTCTCCCTAATCTAAGACTATATTACGTAGCGGCACAATTGTCCCATTTGAGTGAGTGGACTGGGGATTCCTTGGATCCAACAATGGGGGGTTTTCTGGCTGAGCGGGCGGGGTGCTCTCCTGTTTTTTCCTTTTCTCCTCTTCAACTGCTTCTCTCTGGCCGTTCGGCTTCTGGTTTGTCTCCCTTGTTACGTCAAGCCTTGCTAATCTGGCGATATGCGCACACTCTCTATGATTGGGGGGGTCAGGATGCTTGTACTCCGCTATGGTTTAATAGTACGTACTCTGAGTTGTACAAGATATCTTCAGATAATATTTGGATATCTAAGGGGGTAATATTCTTGAATCAACTGTACTGCGATGGAGTGCTCAAGTCTTTTCAGCAATTGAAAATCGAATTTGATATACCCAACACTGCCTTATTTCGGTATTTTCAGCTCAGACATGCAGTGCAGGCCCAGTTTCCTCCCACCTCCAATTGTAGATTCACCTGTTAAATCGTTGCTCACTTCTCTTAGTCGAAGGGGAAAAATATCTGTCATATATAATGTTTTAAATACTAGATATGGCCCTGATCATTTGAATACTCTTCATATTAAATGGGAGACAGATTTGGGACCTTTGTCCCAGGAGCAGTGTATCCAGATTCTAGGCTCCATTAAATATACTACGCCATCTATAAGATACAAGCAAGTCTTTTTCTATATTCTGCACAGGGTGTACCGAACTCCTGTCACTATGCAAAGGGCTGGTCTTAGGGATAACTCTTGCTGCCCCAGATGCCAGGAGGCCGAAGCCGGATTCTGGCACATGCTATGGGATTGCCCTGTGGTTTCCCTTTTCTGGCGTAGGGTGTGGTGTGACATAACCTTGACTACTCCATCCCTCCCTGCATTAGACCCTGGCCTATGCCTGCTTGGATTGGACCTTGAGGAAACACACTCTGTCGTGCTGTACAAATATGTCCTGTGTCTCACTACGCTGGCGAGGGTTGTCATTGCTAGGGTTTGGTTCTCGGCTGGCATGCCTAGGGTGGAGCAGTGGAGGGCACTAGTAAATTCTGTAATCCAACATGAGAGACATATGTATAAGATAAGGGGTTCCACCTCTCAATTTACAGTGAAGTGGGATCGCTGGTGCAACACAAGGCTGGGGGGACCGGTAGTGGACACCTAGGCCTTCCCCTTTTTCCTTCCTTTTTTCTTTTTCTTCTACAGATATCATTTACCTTGGAACTCTTAGTAAATTTATCTGACACACACATTACACATTGAATTTAATATATATATCTTTATTGATGGCAATTGTTACAGTTAGTTTTACTGTTGTTGTATATTTTATGTACTGTATAAATATCACAAAACTAAATAAAAATACTACTTGATTAAAAAAAAGAAATAAGGAAGCATAATCATCAAGTCTAATTATCAACTGGTTCTGTGCAGGACCCATACAACTCATTACAGCCACCCGCCCTGCCTCCCCACACTACTGCCACCCACTGTCTCCTTCCACTACTGCCACCCACCCTGCCTCCCCACACTACTGCCATCCACTCTGTCTCCTTCCACTACTGCCACCCACCCTGCCTCCCCATACTACTGCCACCCACTCTGTCTCCTTTCACTACTGCCACCCACCCTGTCTCCGCCCACTACTGCCACTGCCCTGTCTCCACCCACTACTGCCACTGCCCTGTCTCCCTCTCTGACACCTTAGCGCTGCTTTAGGACAAGATTGTCACCCAGATACTGCCTCCTGCAGTCCCCACTACTGCCAGCCACCCTGTGTACCCCGTCACTTCAGTGCTGCTTGGGGACAATATTACCCACAGACCGTGCCTCCAGCAGCCTCCACTACAGCAATAGTGCCACCCGCCTTGTCTCCCCCGATATCTCAGCACTGCTTGGGGATTCTTGGTATTGCTGGTAGCAGTCCTTCATCTGCAGATGGAAGTAGGCAGTAAGGTGACAGAAGCTGCTTCTGGTACCATGGACCCTGGTCATGTAGGGCTGGGAGAGTCAGTAAGATTATGTAATAGAGTCACCATCTTACAGGCAGCCGGTGAAGGGAGTAGAGAATGGGTGTTATGTGGCAGGAACGGGCTGGTTAGGTAACAGCATGTCTGCTGCCTTCTGTACCATGTGCAAATGGTGCAATAATTTTACTGGGAGACCCAGGTAGAGGACATTGCAGTAGTCAATGTGAGATGATACAAGTGCATGTATGACTGTAAGTAGACATTCTGAGGGAAATAAGTGCTGGAATCTGGCTATTTTCCCTCACATGAGGATCTGATTGTGGAAGATACCTGATGTCTAAGTGTCACTCCACCATCCAGGACACCAAGATTCCGCACAGGATCAGCATTTTGTAACTCTGAACCCCCAAGCGTATGTCTGGTTGGTAACAAAGCTGAGCTGTAGCCCTGCCCTTTGTTGGTGAGCTTCTATCATAAGGACCTGTTTCACTAGGACTGAGTCGCAGCCAACTGGCATCACCCCCACCTGGAGCTCGGCTAGACAACCATTTAGGATTGGTACTGGGTTCTCAGTACCCGGAGCAAAAGACAGGTTATCTGTATAGCAGTGGTAGATGAGGACATGACATCTGATTATTTCACCCTGCGGTAGCATGTATATTGCAAAAAGCATAGGAGATATAATAAGAACCTTGAAGAACAATGCATGGCAATGATAAGTAAACTCCAGAAGATAAAATTGGCTCCTCACCTGAGTGATGTCTATTTTGTACAAAAAGAGCTGATTTATTTCTCAGAGTATGGAAATGGCCTCTCACCTGTGTGACTTCTCTGATGTCTAACAAGATGTGATTTGTGTGCAAAACATTTCCCACACTTAGAGCAAGAAAATGGCTTCTCCCCTGTGTGACTTCTGTGATGTATAACAAGATGTGATTTACTTAAACAACATTTCCCACACTCAGAGCAAGAAAATGGCTTCTGACCTGTGTGACTTCTCTGATGTATAACAAGATCTGATTTGTGTGCAAAACATTGCTCACACTCAGAACATGGAAATGGCTTCTCACCTGTGTGACTTTTTTGATGTCTAACAAGATGTGATTTGTGTGCAAAACATTTCCCACACTCAGAGCAAGAAAATGGCTTCTCACCTGTGTGACTTCTGTTATGTCTAACAATATCTGCTTTCTGTGCAAAACATTTCCCACACTCAGAACATGGAAATGGCTTCTTACCTGTGTGACTTCTATGATGTCTAACAAGATGTGATTTAGTTAAACAACATTTCCCACACTCAGAGCAAGAAAATGGCTTCTCACCTGTGTGACTTCTGTTATGTCTAACAAGATCTGATTTCTGTGCAAAACATTTCCCACACTCAGAACATGGAAATGGCTTCTCACCTGTGTGACTTCTCTGATGTATAACAAGATCTGATTTGTGTGCAAAACATTTTCCACACTCAGAACATGGAAATGGCTTCTCACCTGTGTGACTTCTCTGATGTATAACAAGATCTGATTTGTGTGCAAAACATTTCCCACACTCAGAACATGGAAATGGATTCTCACCTGTATGACTTCTCTGATGTATAACCAGATCTGATTTGTGTGCAAAACATTTCCCACATTCAGAACATGGAAATGGCTTCTCACCTGTGTGACTCCTGTTATGTCTAACAAGATTTGATTTCCGTGAAAAACATTTCCCACACTCAGAACATGGAAATGGATTCTCACCTGTGTGACTTCTCTGATGTGTAATAAGATCTAATTTCCGTGTAAAACATTTCCCACATTCAGAACATGGAAATGGCTTCTCACCTGTGTGACTTCTGTTATGTCTAAGAAGATATGATTTGTATGTAAAAGATTTCTCACACTCAGAACATGGAAATGCCTTCTCACCTGTCTTACCTGTGTGTGGGTTAATACGCTTGGTGTTCTGTGTAAAACATTTGGCATCTATAGCACATGGAAACTCTGTATCTACTTTCAGAGCTGTAACAGATGCACCAATATCAGAGTGATCAGGAGAACATTTCCCAGGATCAGAGGGACCAGCTGATAGAGCTGGATGTATAATTGGGGTAATGGGGTTAGCTCCTGGAAAATCCTGTCTACTGTCATTATCTTTTATGTCACAATCCGGGGATAACATTAGATGTCCTTCTGAGATATTCCTGCTTGTGTGTCCATCTGCTGGAAATAAAATACATTATAGAAATGTGACTTTTCTGTAACAATATTAATCTTGTAAACAATAGGAGATGACTCTCTGGGACACTTAATTGTAAATGTGTGTGTATAATAAAACATAACTTATAATGAAGGCTTTATAATATTGTGTCTCAGACTATCATTGTGTCCACCCTCCTGAGAACACTCACAATAACAAATGTAATATTATAATAAGACTTAGATATATCTCTCTCTTGTACTGGTAACTAACCATGAAGTATAAATGGAGATGTAGTCACTCGCCAAGTCCTATGTCAGCACCAATGTAAAACAATGGATGGGGAACATATCGTATGAATTGGAGATTCTATCTGAACAATAACATCAGTCATATGAGCTGATGGATCAGAGAAATGTCTCCTAACGTTACTCCTGGAAGCATTGGTAAGGTAGCATTCCTTTATGTGTGTGCTCATACGCTGGTAAGCCTGTACATGTGTTACTCACCCTTATATAAGGTATATTGCTACAGCAGAGTAGGTGTGGAACAAGGTACTTTACATGCAATACACCATATGATACCCTGCAATCATCATCATCTGCTAGGTTATAATGCACTCTTACACCCCCATCATCATGAGTTTTACCTCTATATTCTCTTAATAGTAATAAGAACGATGTGTGTACGGTAAGTATGATACAGAGAATTACATATCAGAATCTATACAGCTGCCGCCATACTTCTGCTTCTCATACGTGTGCTACTGGCAGCAGTGAACATCTGAGTGAGAGTGCAGGGAAGACAGCAGAGTCTGATGAGAAAGAGATTGGATCTGCCTTTGCAGGGATGTACCACACCTGCCACCCCTGGGAGTACATAAATTAATAAATAAGAGGGGCGTGGTCCATTCAGACGTGCTTCCTGGAGCTCTCCTCACTATGGGGGACATGTACTAAGCAGTGATAAAAGTAAAGAAGTTGCCCATAGTAACCAATCAGCTGCTCTGTATACTTTTATAGTATGTAAATTATAAATGTTACATCAATGCCGATTGGTTGCCATGGGCAACTTGTCTACTGGCTCACTTCACTTTCATCACTGCTTAGTACATCTCCCCCTATATGGCTTCTTATCTACCCTACCTGATAGCTCTCAGGCGCCGCTGGGACCCAGACCCAATCTATTAAGTCCCCCACTCCTACTGCCCTAAAGTCGCTCACTCCGGGTACTGTTCACTGCCGCAGCCTAGTGACGCAGCTGAAGCCACGGGCTGTAGTCTGGGAATAAGTGTGCCCAGTCTTTCCTGCACGCTCTGGATACCTGACTTGGAGGCGATTTTGCCTCAGGTGGGAGCACTTGCTCTCCTGCTTCTGCTGGGGACAGAATGGGCTGCACACAGTCACCGGAGCCCGGCAGTGATATTGGGAAGTGACGTGGCTGCCATTTTGGATCCTGGTGCCCGGCCATCGCATGCTTTGCTTCAATAAGGTTTCAAATTGATATAAGCTGCTAAATAAATGTCCTGACGGCTGGACCGGGGTCACTACACTAAATTGCAGCATTTGCCTGGAGGTGAAAATACCTTCTATTTATATGGTACCACTATAATCTACTTCCTCTCAGTCTACATGCAGTGCCCAGTATCAAGTATCGTCTGAGTACAGCTCATTACACTCTGATTACAACCTCACAGTATATTATTTTGTGGATTTATCCACTGAATATATTTTGCCATTTGTGTCTCTCTGTGCTGAGTACTTCCAGTCTGTGATCACGCTGACCTCTAGTGGAATTTCTCGGTCATTACTGTGTTATTTGAGTTGCATTACATCAGGTTTACTTTAAATTTCGGCTCGGATACCCCCGTCACCCCAACTAAGAATGTCATTTTGAACTGAGTCATCTTGATGTAACCTCCTGACAGCGTACTACTGCTCCTTTTATTTATAGATCATTTGTATTTTCCTATCTCTGAGAGGTCAGTCTCTTTGGAGCTGGCTTATGGGGGTAATTTTGAGATTATCGCTCGCTAGCAACTGTTTGCTGTCCTGCGATCAGATAGTCTCCGCCTAAGTTGGAGTGTATTTTCGCTTTGCAAGTGTGCAAACACTTTTGCAGCAGTCGGCACAAAAAATAAGATTACTCACCGGTAAATCTATTTCTCGTAGTCCGTAGTGGATGCTGGGAACTCCGAAAGGACCATGGGAATAGCGGCTCCGCAGGAGACAGGGCACAACTAAAGAAAGCTTTAGGTCACCTGGTGTGCACTGGCTCCTCCCACCATGACCCTCCTCCAAGCCTCAGTTAGGATACTGTGCCCGGACGACCTGACATAATAAGGAAGGATTTTGAATCCCGGGTAAGACTCATACCAGCCACACCAATCACACCGTATAACTCGTGATACTATACCCAGTTTAACAGTATGAAATACAACTGAGCCTCTCAACAGATGGCTCAACAATAACCCGATTTAGTTAACAATAACTATGTACAAGTATTGCAGACAATCCGCACTTGGGATGGGCGCCCAGCATCCACTACGGACTATGAGAAATAGATTTACCGGTGAGTAAAATCTTATTTTCTCTGACGTCCTAGTGGATGCTGGGAACTCCGAAAGGACCATGGGGATTATACCAAAGCTCCCAAACGGCCGGGAGAGTGCGGATGACTCTGCAGCACCGAATGAGAGAACTCAAGGTCCTCCTCAGCCAAGGTATCAAATTTGTAGAATTTTGCAAACGTGTTTGCCCCTGACCAAGTAGCAGCTCGGCAAAGTTGTAAAGCCGAGACCCCTCGGGCAGACCGCCCAAGATGAGCCCACTTTCCTCGTGGAGTGGGCTTTTACTGATTTAGGATGCGGCAGTCCAGCCGCAGAATGTGCAAGCTGAATTGTGCTACAAATCCAGCGAGCAATAGTCTGCTTAGAAGCAGGAGCACCCAGCTTGTTGGGTGCATATAGGATAAACAGCGAGTCAGTTTTCCTGACTCCAGCCGTCCTGGAAACATACATTTTCAAGGCCCTGACTACGTCCAGTAACTTGGAATCCTCCAGGTCGCTAGTAGCCGCAGGCACTACAATAGGTTGGTTGAAGTGAAAAGCTGATACCTCCTTAGGGAGAAACTGGGGACGAGTACTCAATTCTTCCCTATCCATATGGAAAATCAGATAAGGGCTTTTATATGACAAAGCCGCCAATTCTGATACACGCCTGGCCGAAGCCAAGGCCAATAACATGACCACTTTTCACGTGAGATATTTTAGATCCACGGTTTTTAGTGGCTCAAACCAATGTGATTTTAAGAAACTCAACACCACGTTGAGATCCCAAGGTGCCACTGGAGGCACAAACGGGGCTGAATATGCAGCACTCCTTTTACAAATGTCTGAACTTCAGTAGAGAAGCTAGTTCTTTCTGGAAGAAAATCGACAGAGCCGAGATCTGTATCTTAATGGAGCCTAATTTTAGGCCCATAGTCACTCCTGCTTGTAGGAAATGCAGAAATCGACCTAGTTGAAATTCCTCTGTTGGGGCCTTTCTGGCCTCACACCAAGCAACATATTTCCGCCATATGCGGTGATAATGTTTTGCAGTTACATCTTTCCTGGCTTTAATCAGCGTTGGAATGACTTCCTCCGCAATGCCCTTTTCCTTTAGGATCCGGCGTTCAACCGCCATGCCGTCAAACGCAGCCGCGGTAAGTCTTGGAACAGACAGGGCCCCTGCTGCAGCAGGTCCTGTCTGAGCGGCAGAGGCCATGGGTCCTCTGATATAATTTCTTGAAGTTCTGGGTACCAAGCTCTTCTTGGCCAATCCGGAACCACGAGTATCGTTCTTACTCCTCGCCTTCTTATTATTCTCAGTACCTTTGGTATGAGAGGCAGAGGGGGGAACACATAAACCGACTGGTACACCCACGGTGTCACTAGAGCGTCCACAGCTATTGCCTGAGGGTCTCTTGACCTGGCGCAATATTTCTTTAGTTTTTTTTTTTTGTTTAAGCGGGACGCCATCATGTCCACCTGTGGTCTTTCCCAACGGTTTACCATCAGTTGGAAGACTTCTGGATGAAGTCCCCACTCTCCCGGGTGAAGGTCGTGCCTGCTGAGGAAGTCTGCTTCCCAGCTATCCACTCCCGGAATGAACACTGCTGACAGTGCTAACACGTGATTTTTCGCCCATAGGAGAATCCTTGTGGCTTCTGCCATCGCCATCCTGCTTCTTGTGCCGCCCTGTCGGTTTACATGGGCGACTGCCGTAATGTTGTCTGATTGGATCAGTGCCGGCTGGTTTTGAAGCAGAGGCCTTGCCTGACTCAGGGCATTGTAAATGGCCCTCAGTTCCAGAATATTTATGTGTAGGGAAGTCTCCTGACTTGACCAAAGTCCCTGGAAGTTTCTTCCCTGTGTGACTGCCCCCCAGCCTTAAAGGCTGGCATCCATGGTCACCAGGACCCAGTTCTGTATGCCGAACCTGCGGCCCTCTTGAAGATGGGCACTCTGCAGCCACCACAGTAGAGATACCCTGGTCCTTGGAGACAGGGTTAGCAGCCGATGCATCTGAAGATGTGCTCCGGACCACTTGTCCAACAGGTCCCACTGAAAAGTTCTTGCATGGAACCTGCCGAATGGGATTGCTTCGTAGGAAGCTACCATTTTTCCCAGGACTCGCGTGCAATGATGCACCGATACCTGTTTTGGCTTCAGGAGGTCTCTGACTAGAGATGACAGCTCCGTGGCTTTCTCCTCCAGGAGAAACACTTTTTTCTGGTCTGTGTCCAGAACCATCCCCAGGAACAGTAGACGTGTCGTAGGAACCAGCTGTGACTTTGGACTGTTTAGAATCCAACCGTGCTGTTGTAGCACCTTCCAAAATAGTGCTACCCCGACTAACAACTGCTCCTTGGACCTCGCCTTTATAAGGAGATTGTCCAAGTACGGGATAATTAAAACTACCTTTTTTCGAAGGAGTGTCATCATTTCGGCCATTACCTTGGTAAACACCCTCGGTGCCATGTACAGTCCAAACGGCAGTGTCTGGACTTGGTAATGGCAATTCTGTACCACCAATCTGAGGTACTCCTGGTGAGGATGGTAAATGGGGATATGCAGGTAAGCATCCTTGATGTCCAGGGATACCATGTAATCCCCCTCGTCCAGGCTTGCAATAACCGCCCTGAGCGATTCCATCTTGAACTCGAATTTTTTTATGTATGTGTTCAAGGATTTTAAATATAAAATGGGTCACACCGAACCATGCGGTTTCGGTACCCCAAGGTGTGTGGAATAGTAACCCCGTCCTTGTTAAAGTAGGGGCACCTTGAGTATTACCTGCTGGGAATACATCTTGTTAATTGCCTCTAGCACAGCCTCCCTGCCTGAGGGAGTTGTCGGCAAGGCAGATTTGAGGAAACGGCAGGGGGGAGACATCTCGAATTCCAGCTTGTACCCCTGCAATACTTGAATGAAACAGGGATCCACCTGTGAGCGAGCCCACTGATCGCTAAAATATTTGAGGCAGCCCCCCACTGTACCTGGCTACACCTGTGGAGCCCCCGCGTCATGCTGTGGACTCACAGGAAGAGGGAGAAGAATTTGATTCTGGGAACTGGCTGACTGGTGCAGCTTTTTCCCTCTTCCCTTGTCTCTTTGCAGAAAGGAAGCGCCTTTGACCCGCTTGCTTTTCTGAAGCCGAAAGGACTGTACCTGATAATACAGTGCTTTCTTAGTCTGTGAGGAAACCTGAGGTAAAAATATTTCTTCCCAGCTGTTGCTGTGGATACGAGGTCCCAGAGACCATCCCCAAATAATTCCTCACCCTTATAAGGCAGAATCTCTATGCGCCTTTTAAAGTCAGCATCACCTGCCCAGTGACAGGTCTCTAATACCCTCCTGACAGAATGGACATTACATTCATTTTGGATGCCAGCCGGCAAAATATCCCTCTGTGCATCCCTCATATATAAGACAACGTCTTTAATATGTTCTCATGTTAGCAAACTAGTATGTTTGACAGGGTCACCGACCACGCTGCAGCAGCACGATCTGCAGGTCTCAGTCTAGTACCTGAGTGTGTAAATACAGACTTCAGGATACCTCCTGCTTTTTATCAACAGGTACCTTCAAAGTGGCCGTTCCTAAGACGGCAGTGCCACCTTTTTTGACAACCGTGTGAGCGCCTTATCCACCCTAGGTGATATCTCCCAGCGTAACTTATCCTCTGGCGGGAAAGGGTACGCCATCAGTAACTTTTTAGAAATTACCAGTTTCTTATCGGGGGAACCCACGCTTTTCACACAGTTCATTCATTCATCTGATGGGGGAACAAAACACTGCCTGCTTTTTCTCCCCAAACATAAAACCCATTTTTAGGGGTACTTGGGTTAATGTCAGAAATGTGTAACAAATTTTTTATTGCCGAGATCAAGTCACGGATGTTCCTAGTGGATTGTGTATATGTCTCAACCTTGTCGACACTGGAGTCAGACTCCGTGTCGACATCTGTGTTTGCCATCTGAGGGAGCGGGCGTTTTTGAGCCCCTGATGGCCTTTGAGACGCCTGGGCAGGTGCGGGCTGAGAAGCCGGCTGTCCCACAGCTGATACGTCATCCACCCTTTTATGTAAGGAGTTGACACTGTCGGTTAATACCTTCCACCTATCCATCCACTCTGGTGTCGGCCCCACAGGGGGCGACATCACATTTATCGGCATCTGCTCCGTCACCATATAAGCCTCCTCATCAAACATGTCGACACAGCCGTACCGACACACCGCACACACACAAGGAATGCTCTGACTGAGGACAGGACCCCACAAAGCCCTTTGGGGAGACAGAGAGAGAGTATGCCAGCACACACCAGAGCGCTATATAATGTGGGGATTAACACTATAACTGGGTGAATTTTCCCCAATAGCTGCTTGTATATACAATATTGCGCCTAAATTTAGTGCCCCCCCCCTCTCTTTTTAACCCTTTGAGCATGAAAACTACTGAGGAGAGCCTGGGGAGCTTTCTTCTAGAAGCACTATGAAGAGAAAATGTCGCCAGTGTGCTGATGGAGATAGCTCCGCCCCTTTTTCGCTGACTTTTCTCGCGCTTTTTTATGGATTCTGGCAGGGGTATTTATCACATATATAGCCTTTGGGGCTATATATTGTGATTGTTTTGCCAGCCAAGGTGTTTTTATTGCTTCTCAGGGCGCCCCCCCCCCCCCCCCGCCAGCGCCCTGCACCCTCAGTGACCGGAGTGTGAAGTGTGTATGAGGAGCAATGGCGCACAGCTGCAGTGCTGTGCGCTACCTTGGTGAAGACAGATGTCTTCTGCCGCCGATTTTCCGGACCTCTTCTGGCTCTGTAAGGGGGAGGCGGCGCGGCTCCGGGACCGAACACCAAGGCCAGTTCCATGCGGTCGATCCCTCTGGAGCTAATGGTGTCCAGTAGCCTAAGAAGCCCAAGCTAGCTGCAAGCAGGTAGGTTCGCTTCTTCTCCCCTTAGTCCCTCGGTGCAGTAAGCCTGTTGCCAGCAGGTCTCACTGTAAAATAAAAAACCTAATATATATACTTTCTTTTTAGAAGCTCAGGAGAGCCCCTAGTGTGCATCCAGCCTCGGCCGGGCACAAAAATCTAACTGAGGCTTGGAGGAGGGTCATGGTGGGAGGAGCCAGTGCACACCAGGTGACCTAAAGCTTTCTTTAGTTGTGCCCAGTCTCCTGCGGAGCCGCTATTCCCATGGTCCTTTCGGAGTTCCCAGCATCCACTAGGACGTCAGAGAAAAGGTTGTTGCAATTTCTGAGTAGCTCTGGACTTACTCAGCCGCTGCGATCTCTTCAGACTTTTTGGTCCTGGAATTGACATCAGACACCCGCCATGCAAACGCTCAAAGAAAACAGTCAGTTGACACCCATAAACACCCTCTTCCTGTCAATCACCTTGCGATCGGCTGTACGAATGGATTCTACGTTAATTACCATTGCCCAGCACCAATCCTCTTTGTACCCGTATGACTCGCCTGCGCCCTGCGGTGCATACACGTGTGCAATTTTGATGAGTTTTAACCTGATCGCAGCGCTGAAAAAAGTTGCTAGCGAGCGATCAACCTGGAATGACCCCCCATGACTCCAATTTTTTTTAAAAGGTACCAAATTGACCCCACCCGTCCATCTCTTTGGTACCTCAAATTCAGGTGGTCCTTCTGTGACCGCTACAACTTCATCTGCTTCTACTTGTCAGTTTGATAGTCTGAAGCCCAGCTGTAATGGCTGAAGACGTCTTAAGACACTCTAGATGGTTCTGTTACTCTACGCTCTATACATTCTATGTTATCTAGATTTAAGGACTGAAATAACCTCAGAACGTAGCTCTAACATTCAAGCTTTGAGGTCTGGTATCAGTGAGATTGGCACTCGTACAGACTAAGATGAAAGAGATTGTTGTGTCTCACAATGATCTGATTTTAGCACATGACACCCTTCAGGAAGACCCGGTCTCTATTCGTGATAAAGTCATTGATTTAGAAGACAGGTCTCGGAGAAATAATATAAGAATAATGGGCGTTCCGGATTCTGCTACAAATGCTGAGCTTTATGATTATGCCACGGTTCTCTTTTCAGAAACTTTCACCGAAGGCTTCTGCCGCGGACCTTCTTATTGATAGGATCCATAGACTCCCAAAGTCCAACCAGGCCCCTATCCATGCAATGAGGGACACTGCTCAGGGTCCACCTATTCCTCATTCACAACTGAGTGCCTGGATAATCTGCAGATATTTCTGGATATTTCTCCTGTGACACTGGCCAAAAGGCGTCTATTCCAACCCAAGGAAATGTGCAATACAAATGGGGCTTTCCTACTCAGCTTATTGTAATGCGAAACGGTGCCTTCACAGTGATACCTTCACCCGAGGATGGCCCTGCTATTCTGAATAAGTGGGACATTCCTGTTGACAGTCCTTCATGACACTTTACCTAAACCAATCCCGGAGGAGTTGTCTTCCGTCTCTAAGTAATATGCTAAAAGAGTAAGACTGTTAGAGACACTAAGAGTTTGTTTCCTACTGTAACATGTGCCAACAGGGACTAAGTTACTGGGCATGGATCTATTTTTGGACCATATTTACTTGTTCTTGTTATAGGTTTAAAATGTGTTTGTTTCTCTTTATTTCCTGTGCTATATAATTGCTATATGGTCTGATATTCTTTCCATTGTTACGTTTCATAATATCTTTCTAGAATGTTTGGGTGTTCAGGTAAAGCATGACTAATTCGTCTAACATCCTGTTGCCCTTATAACTGTGTTGGTAGAACCTACATTGGATAACAGACCATGTTCTTGGCCTTTACCTCCTTTGGATACATTGGTTACACTGAGATTTGATATTTCTTTGTACAATTGTTACTATGATGACTAGATTTTGCCCTCTCGTATGGCTACTTGGGGTAGTTGGTGGGTTTCCCTTTTAAGTCCAATGGCCACCTTTTTCTACCTTTCTGTCACAGTACCCTAGTGACGGAATCGCTAGCTCCTTTATGGACACTATTTCTGATTGTCTCCCATTTTTGTTCCCTATTTTATTCATTTTTTTTCTGTTATTTGATAGTCTGAAGTATGCACATGTCCTACAGACTCTATTGGACTCTACACAGATGATCCTAGATGTTTCATATGGTAGACTTAACATTGTTAACTCTCTTTCCCCGAGGTTCTCATATGGTAGACTTACCATTGTTAACTCTCTTTCTGCGAGGTTCATTGGTTCCACAGGAAAACATTGTGGTATCCACAGGAAAATATTGGGGTGTAGAGTGGATCTTGATCCAGAGGCATCAACAGGCTAAAGCTTTAGGCTGTCCCAGGATGCATTGGGGCCTCCTCTATGACCCCGGCTCCAGGCACTGGAGCTCAGTTTTGTTAACCAGTCAAATGCAGGAGCAGGTAAAAGAGAAGGCAGATGTTAGTCACATAGAACCACATTCTCACAACAGGAGAAGGTACCAGCTGCTAATGCCATACAAACCCACAGAAGCTATGTGCGTCAGGGTGGGCATCCTGTGGAACCAATGTACCTCGCAGAAAGAGCGGTAACAATGGTAAGTCTACCATAACTCTCATTTTCTGCAGCAGGATACATTAGTTTCCACAGGAAAACATTGGCGACGTTCCTCAAGGGAGGGGACACGCCTTAACGGGCATGAGAACGTGGCATCCAAGGGAAGCATTCTGGGAGACAGAAGTATAAAAGGCATAGAACCTAATAAACATGTTCACTGAGGACCATGTAGCCGCCTTCACAATTGTTCTGCAGATGCGCCACGGCGAGCCGCCCAAGAGGTCAACAGAGTAGAATGGGCTTTAATAGCAGCAGGAGCTGGAAGTCTAGCCTGCGTATAAGCTTGTGCAATCACCATTCTAATCCATCTGGCCAAAGTTTACTTATTCGCAGGCGAGCCACATTTGTGAAAACCAAACAGTACAAAAAGGGTATCTGACCTCCTGATAGAGGCAGTCCTTTCCACATAAATACAGAGAGCCCTTACCACATCCAAAGAATGGTCTTTGGAAGACAAATCTTAAAAGATAAAGGCCGGAATCACAATCTCTTGGTTAAGGTGAAAAGATGACAGCACCTTAGGCAAATAACCTGGTCTATTTCGGAGAACTGCCTAGTCACTGTGAAAAATCAATTCAGGTGGACGACAGGACAAAGCGCCTAAGACCGATACCCTTTTTGCAGAGGCAATTGCCAGGAAGAACAGGACCTTGGCCATGAGCCATTTAAGGTCCACTGGCTCAAAAGGTTAAAATGGAGACTCTTGCAGGACCCTTAGTACAACAGTCAAATCCCATGGAGCCACAGGAGGGACATGGGGAGGCTGACTTCTAAGTACACCCTGAGCGAAAGTATGAATGTCAGGTATAGATGCAATTTTCCTCTGAAACCATACCAACTACGCAGAGATGTGACCATTGAGGGTGGCCAGACGAAGACCTAGGTCAAGGCCTCGTTGTAGAAAAGCCAGGATTCTGGACATTCTAAATTGATATGTATCATAATTCTTGTCAGCACACTAGATGAATTAAGAATTCCAGACTCTAATAAATACGGGCAGATGCCGGTTAGCGGGCTTTCAGCATAGTCTGAATAACTGCCACGGAAAATAGAATTTTAATATACCTACTGGTAAATCCTTTTCTCGTAGTCCGTAGAGGATGCTGGGGTCCATTTTAGTACCATGAGGTATAGACGGTTCCGCAGGAGCCTTTGACACTTTAAGGCTTTTCAACAGTGTGAACTGGCTCCTCCCTCTATTCCCCTCCTCCAGACCTCGGTATAGGAACTGTGCCCGAGGTGACAGACAACTTCGAGAGAAGGATTTAACATTAAGCTAGTGGCGAGATTCACACCAGCTCACACCGTTCAGCCATGCCACACAACATGGCATACAACTCAAAACATGCCAACGAGCATGAATAACGAAAACAGCAACTGCTATATAACAGCTAAACACATGAGAACTTGTGTAAGAAGAAAAAAGATAATGCAGGAAAAATGAGCACTGTGCGGGCGCCCAGCATCCTCTACGGACTATGAGAAAAGGATTTACCGGTAGGTATATTAAAATCCTATTATCATCCTTATTACTAGGATTATAGAGGAAAGACACTGATGATGAGGATGTAAAATTAGGATTTTAATTACCTACCGGTAAATCCTTTTCTCGTAGTCTGTAGAGGATGCTGGGGTCCATTTTAGTACCGTGGGGATGTACCAAAGCTCCCAGTACGGGCGGGAAGGTGCTAATGTTCCTGCAGAATTGACTGACCAAATAGAAGGTCGTCACAGCCAAGGTGTCAAACCTGTAAAACTTAGCAAACGTGTTTGCCCCTGACCAAGTAGCTGCTCGGCAAATCTGTAAGGCCGAGACACCCGGGGCAGCCGCCCAGGAAGAACCCACTTTTCTTGTAGAGTGGGCCTTTACCGAAGTTGGTTTCGGCAATCCTGCCGTGGAATGAGCATGCTGAATGGTACCTCTAATCCAGCGTGAAATAGTCTGCTTAGAAGCAGGACACCCAATATTGTTGGGGTCATAGAGGACAAACAAAGCTTCTGTTTTCCTTAACCAAGCCGTTCTCGCAACTTAAGTCCTCAAAGCTCTGATGACATTCAAGGACTTCGAAAGGGCTGAGGTGACAGAAGCCACTAGCACTACAACAGGTTGGTTACTATGGAAAGAAGACACGACCTTTATAAGAAATTGCTGACGTGTTCTTAGCTCAGCCCTATCTTCATGAAAGATCAAGTAAGGACTCTTGTGAGACAAAGCCCCTAACTCAGACACGCATCTGCCTGACGCCAAGGCCAACAGCATGACCACTTTCCAAGTGAGAAACTTCAACTCCACCTCTTAAAGAGGCTCAAACTAGTCAGACTTTAGGAACTGCAACACCACGTTAAGATCCCATGGTGCTGCAGGGGGCACAAATGGTGGTTGGATGCGCAGAACCCCTTTTACAAACGTCTGAACCTCAGGAAGGGAAGCCAACTGTTTCTGAAAGAAAATGGAGAAAGACGAAATTTGGACCTTGATAGACCCTAATCTTAAACCTGCCTCCACACCAGCCTGTAGAAATAGGAGAAGACGTCCTAATTGAAACTCCATTGCAGGAGACTTCTTGGATTCACACCAAGAAACATACTTTCCCCAAATATGATGGTAATGTCTAGACGTTACTCCTTTCCTGGCCTGAATAAGTGTGGGAATGACTTCATTGGGAATACCCTTTTGGGCTAGGATCTGGCGTTCAACAGCCATGCCGTCAAACGTAGCAGCGGTAAGTCTTGATAAACCAACGGCCCTTGCTGAAGGAGGTCCTCTCAAAGAGGAAGAGGCCGAGGATCTTCTATCAGTAACTCCTGAAGATCTGGATATCAAGCCTTCCTTGGCCAATCTGGGGCAATGAGAATCGCCTGAACCCTTGTTCTTCTTATAATCTTGAGAGTTTTGGGTATTAGTGGAAGTGTATAAACTGACTGGAACAACCACTGGGTCACCAGTGCATCCACTGCTATTGCTTGTGGGTCTCTCGACCTGGAACAATATTTCTGAAGCTTCTGGGTGGAGGCCCCATTTTCCTGGATGGAGATTGTGTCTGCTGAGGAAGTCTGCTTCCCAGTTGTCCACTCCCGGAATGAAGATTGCTGACAGAGCTTTTGCATGTCTTTCTGCCCAGAGGAGTATTTTTGTCACCTCTGCCATTGCCGCTCTGCTTTTCGTTCCTCCCTGACCGTTTATGTAAGCCACTGCTGTTACATTGTCTGACTGGATCTGTATGGGACGATCTTGAAGAAGATGCGCCACTTGTTGAAGGCTGTTGTAAACGGCTTTCAACTCCAGAATGTTTATGTGAAGAAGCATTTCTTGACTTGACCATCTTCCTTGGAAGCTTTCCCTTTGTGTCACTGCTCCCCAACCTCGGAGACTTGCATCCGTGGTCACTTGGATCCAGGCATGAATCCCGAACCTGCGTCCCTCCAGGAGGTGAGTACTGTGTACCAACCACAGGAGCTAAATTCTGACTTTCTCCGGCTGGGTCCACAGGTTATCCACAGGATAACATTGAGATATGCTTGAGTGTCAGCGGATTTGCACCAAATCGATCACAAGCTTTGTGGCCTCCCAGGATGCACAGGGCTCGTCCATATAATCCCGCCCACCGACTCAGTCAAATCTTTTTTTTGTTTGGTGCGGCAGGAGTCGGACCATGGTCACAGGGCTGCTGTTTGGCCGCCCTAAGAGCTTTTTTTAAATTTATTTTTATAGTCTTACCTTTTTTTGAGTGAACTTTCCTAACAGCGTCTTACACGCATATTGGAAAGAGTAGCTCCAACAACTCTCCGCCGGGTTGCAACAACGCTTACCCATGGTACAAGTGCTGTCTTGATGGGCGTCTGTGTCGGATGTTGCTAGCAGGTCCAGCAGACATGACCAGGCTGTGGCTGGAGCACGGGGAGAAGGTAAGGCATCGGTTCCGCTTAGAGGGGGAATACGGACACAGCCGCACTGATTTGGGAGACTACCATACAGTAGCTGGCGCACCACCACCACAGGTTCTCTAGCACTACGCTTTAGGGATCAGAAGGCGCCAGGAATAGTTTGAGGCTGCGATCCCTAGGGTTGATGCCAGCTCTCCTGGTCGCCCCTCCCCCCAGTTCATGACCAGTTTCCGAGCGTCTCCCGCCATGAACTGATTGCCTCACTTCCGTCTCAGACGCTACCACGAGGGAACTTGGTCACAGCATGGCGCTGCATCTGTATACACTAAGGTTTACCGCTAAGAGACTGAGTCGCAGACAAAGCGTCTGCATGCACTAACGTTCACTGAGCGTCTGTGTCCAATAAAGATACTGGAGCGGCTGTGTACACTAGTAGCATCTGGATCCACTCAGCGGTTTGCGAACGTATTGATCGATCCTGGAAGTGGGGTGAGTCTCCCTGTATCCCACTCTACGGAGTACGGGTTATACAGCACTAAAATTCTAACTACTGTGTTAGTATGACTAGTTAAGTTTAGTGCCTACTGCATATGAGTTTGTGTACAATGCTGTAGTTTTCTCAGCAATTGCGTCCGAATACACTAAAATAACTGTATAATACAGAGAACAGTAAATGTACGCCTATATACTTGAAATCTGTTTGTAGTTGATAATATGCTCATATGACTAATAATATCATGTGGCTGACTGCTAGTGTGATTGCTGACTTTATATATGTTTGTCAGTGTTTTTTTTCCTGAACCTCAATGCTGGTGTTTGGGTTGGGGTCAGATTGATATCACTTTTTATGCAATATAAAGTGTTTTATTCACAGATTGTGTAGCACAGTGGATGATTTGATTATTTATCATGTCTAAGGGCGGCAAAGGTGATGAGGTTACTATGTAGATTGCAGCTACATTGAATTAAGTATATACAATTATTGCTATTGCAGGTAATAAATTCCTTAATCTGATATTTATTACCATTTCCTGTGGATATGAATTCATCTTTGTGGCACCCAGCAGAATTGGTGAGAACATTTGGGCCCTATTGTGTTCCCCACCTTCTACTGGGATTATTACATCTGCCTAAATAAGGTGACCCTCGCTCTCATTTTTAGTGTTTTTGTTTTTTATTTTATGTTTTAATTTGTATTTTGCATACAATAAAAATCCGTTTTTTTAATCACAAAACGGCCTTTTTTTGGTGGAGATACCATACGGAGGTGATTGAAAGAAACCGCTATAGGAATATACCCTGCACACTTCAAGTAAGCATACGTATAAGCATGTTATGTCAGAAAAATCAAGAATTTGTGGGTTCTATACAAGTCTGAAAGATACCTTTATATATATTTACCTGCCTATGTTGATGTAAGCAAAAGTAAGCATCTTGTACTGGTGACCCATCACACATTTCGGGTGGTCCTTGAATATTTCATTAAGACACAAAGGAAAAAGGGTTATATCATAATTCATATACCTCATTTACCTATAATATATGGATTTAAGAGAACCACTACACATTGGAACTTTTTCTCTTCTCCTTTATATACCATTATCTGGAGAAACGTTTATAAAACAAGTTATCCAGTGAAGGAGGTGTCCTTTAGAGAAATTAAAAGAAACCTTTATAGGAGTCATTTTACGCATTCTAAGTAAGCAAGAAAGTGAGCACTCTGTGTTTTTTGACCAAGACACTCTCCGGGTGGTCCCATAATACCACATAAAGACACAAAGGAGTGGATACTCGATACCCCATAGTCACGCCACATCATTTCTCACATATTTGAAAGGAACTACTACACATTGGAGATCTTTGTTTTGTTATTTCTCCACATGTACCGATTTATGGAGAAAATCTATTGAGACTGCAACCGCGATCTTTGGGACATTTGGAAACAAACCGGTCTGAAATTTTGTTTTTATATCCATCAAGTGTTTTAGCGCATATGATATAATTTTTACATTGTGACATTGTTGGCTTCCGGATGATAACTCCGGAGTATATTCATATTCGCAGCTGTAACACGTCCAGCGCAGGGAAGTGCTATTTTGGTTTTTTAGCCTCCAGAGTATTCACCAAGATTATGGTGGTTATGGCAGCTTATATCCGCAAACAGGGGATAAGAATTTTTCCATACCTCGACGATCTTTTAATCCTTGCGCAGTCCCAGGAATTGCTTTTGATCCATCTCCAACAGACAATAGCTTGTCTACAAAAACATGGACGGCTCATAATTTGGGCAAAGTCGTCTCCAATTCCGTCACAATGGATGATTCACTTAGGGGCTGTATTGGATTCAGGTCTGCAGAGGATAATTCTACCTGTGGTAAAAATATCCAAGATGCAGTTGATGATTCAGGAATTGTTGCAGTTTAACAATATCAGTTCACACGGCTATGCGAGTGATGGGGTTGATGGTGTCGATATTCGACATGGTGGAATATGCACAATTCCACTCAAGACCTTTGCAACATCTGATTCTAACCAGATGGAATGGAGTACTTCAGACAATAATGAAGAAACAAATGATGGTACTTCCGGTAAGGGTAAAAAGGTTGTTAGCCTGGTGGCTACAGACATCCAATCTAGACAAGGGGAGACTCTTTTGGATATCAGATTGGGAGATCCTCCCAACGGATGCCAGTCTTCAGGGCTGGGGAGCAGTGTCCAGAAAATTATGGTTCCAGGGACAATGGACCAAAAAAGAAAGTTGCCTGCCAATAAATTTGTTGGAACTACGAGCCATATACGTGGCACCGATTCAGGCAAAGGACATTCTGCAAGGAAAACCAGTCCAGATCCGCTCGGACAATGCAAAGGCAGTAGCGTACCTCAACCATTAGGGAGGAACTCGCAGCCAAAGAGCAATGGAGGAGGTAAGTCACATACTAAAGTGGGCAGAACTCCATCTTCCAGCATTATCTGCAGTGTTTGTTCCAGGAGTCCTAAACTGGGAAGCGGACTTTCTCAGGTCGACACACCATTCAGGAAACCGAATGGGCTCTACACCCGTAGGTCTTTCAGACTCTAGTAGACAAGTGGGGGTTGCCAGAGATTGATCTCATGGCGTCCCATCTGAACAAAGTTACGATATACGGGTCAAGAACAAAAGACCCCGGAGCGACCCTGGTGGACACACTGTCAGTGAAATGGGAATTTAATCTGGCATATCTGTTTCCTCCAATCTCCCTGCTACCCAGGGTGGTGAAGAAAATAAAGCAAGCAAAGGGTGCCGTGATTCTAATAGCTCTGGCTTGGCCAAGGAGGCATTGGTACATAGATCTGCAGAGGATGTTGTTGGATGCACCAATTCTGCTCCCTCAACCTCCATATCTACTAATGCAATGTCCTTGTTGTCACAAGCATTTGGATCGGCGGTCTTTGACGGCATGGCTGTTGAAACCTCTATCCTAAGATCAAGAGGTTTTTCACAACAGGTAATTCAAACAATGCTTAGAGCAAGGAAACCTTTCTCTGCTCACATTTATCACCAAATATGGCAAGCCTTTATTCAATGGTGCAGTGAAAGAAATATGATTCCAAAATCTTTCAGAGTATCCAGAATCTTAGATTTCCTTCAGGCAGGGATGGATAAGGGTTTGAAGGTGGCTTCCTTGAGAGTTCAAGTTTCAGCATTAACTGTATGGTTTCAAAAAAAAATTGCTACTTTACAAGATGTGAGTACTTTTTTCCAGGGAATGCTGCGCATTCAACCACCTTTTGTTCCTCCTGCAGTACCTTAGGATTTAAGTCTGGTTCTCAAAGCCCTTCAGGGGCTCCATCTGAACCACTTAAGAAAGTGGATCTTAAATGGTTGACAGCTAAAGTACTCTTTCTTCTGACCATGGCATCAGCTAGAAGAGTATCAGATTTAGGAGCACTATCATGTAAATCTCCTTTTCTGAGTTTTTATCCAGATAAAGCAGTTCTAAGAACTAAGTCTGGTTATCTTCCAAAGGTGGTCTCTAAGTTTCACCTTAATAAAGAAATTGTGGTCCCGGCTTTTTAGGTGTCTGCGGGAGAAGCGTCGATGGACGTAGTCCGTGCATTAAGAATCTACGTAGATTGTACCAGTGGCGTCAGAAAGACAGATTCTCTCTTCAATCTCTACGGATTTCATAAGAGGGGATGGCCTGCTAGTAAACAGATGATAGCAAGATGGCTTCGAATTACGATTTCAGAAGCATACTCTGGTGCTGATCTCCCTGTTCCGGCTAATGTCTCTGCTCACTCTACATGTAAGGTAGGTCCTTCATGGGCAGCACAACATGGTGCTTCAGCAGAACAGATATGAAAGGCAGCCACATGGTCTTCCATTAACACATTCATTAGACATTATGCCTTAGATACCTTTGCCTCTCATGACGCTGAATTTTGGCGAGAGGTTCTCCTGTCCAATAAGGAGCGTCCCCACCACTAAAAATCCTGTGGATAACCTGTGGACTCAGCCGAAGAAATATACATTATGGTAAGAACTTACCAGTGATAACGGTATTTCTCCTATGTCCACAGGTTTCCACAGGGATCCCACCCCGACGCACCTGATTTGAGAATCTTTATACTCACTAACCTCTTCCCTCTTGCGTGGAAGGGTGTGCATGTGTGTTCTCGCCTGAATAGGGTTCAACATATTGCTCCTGCCTAATTGCTTTGGAAACAACTGATTTGACTGAGTCGGTGGGCGGGATTATATGGACAAGACCGGTGCATCCTGGGAGGCCACAAAGCTCGTGATCGATTTGGTGCCAATCCGCTGACGCTCAAGCATATCCCAATGTTATACTGTGGAAACCTGTGGACATAGGAGAAATACCGTTATCAACGGTAAGTTCTTATCATAACGTATATTTTGCCGATAGGATTATTCTCTGATGCATGTGTAGATGCGATCCGGACCACTTGTCCAGCAGGTCCCGCTGGAACACCCTGGCATGGAATCGGCCATATTGTAGAGCCTCGTAAGCCGCTACCATCTTTCCCAGCAGGCGGATGCACTGATGGATCGACACGCGTGCTGGTTTCAAAAGTAGCTTGACCATCTTCTGGATCTCCAGAGCCTTTTCCACCGGTAGAAATATTTTCTGTACCTCGGAGTCCAGTATCATTCCCAGAAATGATAATCTCATTGTCGGTTCAAATTGTGATTTTGGAAGATTTATGATCCAACCATGCTGTTGAAGCACCGTCAGGGATAGTGCAATGTTCTGCACTAACGTCTCCCTGGATCTCGCTTTTATCAGGAGATCGTCCAGGTAAGGAATTATGTTGACTCCTTTCTTGCGAAGGAGAACCATCATCTCCGCTATCACCTTGGTGAATATTCTCGGAGCCGTGGAGAGCCAATGTCTGGAACTGGTAGTGGCAATCCTGAACCGCAAACCTCAGGTATGCTTGATGTGGAGGTTAAATGGGAACATGCAAATAAGCATCCTTGATGTCCACCGACACCATACATTTCTTCTTCTCCAAACTGGAGATTACTGCTCTCAAGGACTCCATCTTGAATTTGAACCATTTCAGGTAAAGATTCAAAGATTTTAGGTTTAAAATCGGCCTGACCGAGCCATCCGGCTTCGGCACCACAAACAGACTTGAATAAAATCCTGTTTCCTGTTGAGAACAGGAACTAAGGAAATGACTTACATTTTTGTATTGCGTCCAGCCCTTTTGTTCTGTCCTGAACAGAAACTGGTAAGGCTGATTTTAAAAATCGGCATGGGGGAGATCTTGAAATTCCAACTTGTAACCTTGAGATACTATCTGTAATATCCAAGGATCCAGATCCGATTGAACCCAGACCTGGCTGAAGAACAGAAAACGCGCCCCCACCCGATCGTACTCCCTCAGGGGAGCCCCAGTGTCATGCTGTGATTTTAGCAGAAACAACGGTTTACTTCTGCTCTTGCGAGCCTGATGGTGTTGTAGGTTTTCTACCTCTTCCTCGCCCTCGTCCTGCGAAGAAGGGGTACCTTTTGCTTTTTTGTACTTGTTGGGCTGAAAGGACTTCATTGTATGAGAGTGATACCCTTTCCTAGCTGGAGCAGCTGCAGAAGGCAGAAATGCTGACTTGCCTGATGTAGTTGTTGAAATCATGGCATCCAGCTTGTCTCCAAACAGGGCCTCACCATTGTAAGGGAGAGCCTCAATATTTCTCTTCGATTCCGCATCAGCATTCCATTGGCGGATCCATAGTGCCCTGCGGGATGAAATTGCCATAGCAGAGGATCTTGAACCTAGCAACCCAACATCCTTCATAGCCTCAACTAAGTAACCTGCAGCATCTTTGATATGACTGAGAATTAGGACCAAGTCATCCTTATCAACTGTGTCTATATTAACTAGCAAGTTGTCTGCCCATTTTTATACAGCATTACCCACCCACGCACAAGCAATGGTGGGCCTGAGCAACGTTCCGTTAGACATATAAATGGACTTTAAGGTTGTCTCTAATTTACGGTCAGCTGGATCCTTTAATGAAGCTGACCCTGGGGCAGACAAAATTATTTTCTTAGACAGCCTAGAAACTGAGGTGTCTACCATAGGGGGTGACTCCCATTTGTGCCTGTCTTCCTCAGGGAAAGTGTACGATACACGTATACTTCAAGGAACAATTAATTTCTTTTCTGGGTTGGACCAGGATTCTTCAAAGAATGTATTCAATTCCTTTGAAGGAGGAAAAATCACCACCTGCTTTTTATTTAATTTAAAATAATCTTTTTCCACAGGTACCGGTGTTGTATCGGTAAACTCCAACACCTCTTTAATAGCGACTATCATACATTGAATGCTTTTGGCTAATTTGGGGTCTACCACTCTCAAATCCCCAGTGTCGACGTCAGTGTCGGAATCTGTGTCTGTGTCCCCTTGCATAATCTGCGCCAGAGACCTTTTCTGGGAACTGGAGGGGTCCTGAGTGGATGACGTGGAGGGATCGGCAAATAGTGCATCCTCCACAGGCTGCCTCCAATACTTTGTCTGTTGTTCAGACTCAGGAAATTTCTTTGCCAGTTTAGACATATTACTGTGTGATTTTCTCACCCACTCCAGCTCCTTCTGTGAGGGAAGGGCCACCACATTACCCTCCTGTGCATCTAAAATGGGTTCCTCTGGGGAAGAACTCTCCCCGTTGTCTGACACGTTACACACATGTACACACACACACCACTATCACTCAGGAGAGCTATCGGGTACAGACTCACACTAATGTCTGTTAGAGAAACACAGAGGGATTTTCCAGTCCAAACACTGCGCCCTATTTGTAAATTGTATAAGAATTACACAACTACAGCGCTTAATCCAATATTAGGCCTGCAGACCTAATGTAATGAACACTTCCCTCCCCCTCTATAACACCCTGGTACTTGTATCAGCATTGTCTTGAGGAGAAACAGCGTTCCGGAGCATCTCTCTGGCGTTTCTGCAGTAGAAAATGGCGCCCAGTGAGTGTTCTGGCAAGTCTGAGGAGAAGCCCCGCCCCCTTGTAATGGCGCGATTCAGCCTCAGCTAGGATTAATATTTATACTGGCCGGGGTTGTACATCAGCGGCTTCCATGTATGTACAGTTTTGCCAGTGAGAGCAAGGATTTTTAACATGGCGCTCAGAGCACGCCCTTCCTGCGCACTCTGCACCATTGTGCTGAGAGACATGCTGCGCAGCGTCCCGCCACTGCGCTTGTACCTGTGAGCCGCCAACGATGACCAGAGGACCCCTATCTGCAGGACACCGGTAATATACTCACCAGCCTTCTGACTTCTGGCTCTGTTAGGGGTGGCGGCAGTGTTGTGGGAGTGAACGCTAGCCAGGCTTGGGCTGTGTTCAGTACCCTTCAGGAGCTAATGGTGTCCTGTCAGCGGAGACTAGAACCATTGAACTAATTGAGAAGTTGGTTCCTACTTCCTCCCCTAAGTCCCACGAAGCAGGGAAGCCGTTGCCAGCAGCTTCCCTGTAAAATAAATAAACCTAACAAAGTCTTTTTCTAGCAGAACTCTGTAGAGCTCCACTAGTGTGCATCCAGTCTCCCGGGCACATTTTCTAAACTGAAGTCTGGAGGAGGGGCATAGAGGGAGGAGCCAGTTCACACTGTTGAAAAGTCTTAAAGTGCCGAAGGCTCCTGCGGAACCGTCTATACCCCATGGTACTAGTGCACCCCAGCATCCTCTAGACCGGCGGTATATATTAGAATACTCGTACAATATATTCGGTAATAGGTACACTTTTTCTTAACTAATGCTGTCTGTATAAAGACATGCAGAATACTGAAGTGTTCGTACAGTCACAGCACTGTATACAGGCAGCTCTACAAGGGAGACCTTGCCCTGCAGTCCCGGAGACCAGCCGCAGCTATGCTCAGAAGATCGCGCCCAGCGTCTCAGTCAGAGAGTGAGGGGGAGTGTGAGACAGCACCAGGGTGGGAAAATCTGCTCAGAGATGGCGCCCTGAGCCGGTGGAGGGGCTACAGGTCAAGCACTGACTCCCCTATGCTAGACTTCCACCCCAAGTACTGTGAGTCTTATTAAATGGGGTGTTAGTACACCCAACCTGTACTCAGGCACCCCAGTGGTCTAGTGGGATTCCTGCCCAGAGACAGTGTCCACGCCAACGCCGCGACCGGTCTCCCGCCTAGGGAACACTCTTACCTCCTTCCTGTATCATTCACGTGAACCAGGAGAGCGTCTGCAACCGTGTGCCTAGAGCCGGAGCGTCTCTGCCGCAAGTACCCGGGAACTGAGTTGCGGGAGTATGTGACGCCACTTGGGAGGTGATGGAGCTGCAGCAATGAATGTTACACTGACATATCAGCGATGCGGCCCTTAAGGTCTTCTTAGAAAGCTTTCCTGGGCTGCCAGTGCAGCCCCCGTTAGGTGACCTGCTGAAGACACCAACTCGAAACTAAGCTCCAGTGCCTGGAGGTGGGGTTTATAGAGGAGGCACCAATGCATCCTGGGACAGCCTTAAACTTTAGCCTGTTGGTGCCTCTGGATCAAGATCCACTCTACACTCCAATGTTTTCCTGTGGAAACCAATGCATCCTGCTGCAGAAAGGTATTCATTTTCTTTGTAAGAGACGTCTTGCACTAAAATATTTAGCTGACCAGAAGGCGGCGGTGGTAGCCATTCAGGAATCACATGTTCCATTGCACTCTCCCCCTCAGTTTACCAATAACTACCCAGCATACTATATCTCCTGTGGTGTAGCCATCCTTTCTAATAGATCCTGCCACTTTCACCTGGAAAGCAAGTGGGTGGATTGCAATGGTAGATATTGGATTCTAGTTGGGAAGATTCATTACAAATATGTCACCCTCACTTCTCTCTATGCCCCTAATGCCACACAGCCCCGATTTCATAAATCTTTATTATTCAATAGCTACAAGAAATTGCACTTCTCCTTATGGGAGATGTTACTCTTTCTCCAGACCCTCATCTTGATAGATCCTCCACTACTGATGAACAGACCAGTAATGCCGCCCGTTCCTCAGCTTCCTCATGCTCCCTTTATTACCTGAATTTGACCTCTATAATAGTTGGAGAATTAGACATCCAGGTGTGCATGATTATACTTATTATTCTGCTGTACACAGGTCACATTAGAGAATAGACCTTCTTCTAGGTCGTTACAATTGATCCCTTACATTTATATATTTCTGTATGGGGTGATATTTGTAACTACTTTTTAGATGCCATTTTGTTCATGTATAACTCCATTTTGTATATGTATGACCTCATTGCTCTATATATGTACATTTTATTAGGATTAGTGCTTTAGACGCCAGTTAGAAATATATATCTCTCAACTTTGACCTAGTGTGAAGGACATAGTGAGTGAGAAGAATATACACAGCTTTTAGGCTGGCTGATTATAATAGCTATATGTTCCTATTATCAGCATCTCAGATGGAAACTGTCTAGTAAGATGTTTGGGGTAATGTGTTCATAAGTAGGTGAAAGGGGACAGTTGTTCAGGATAAGATAAATGATGTTATACTGAAGGACTACTGCACCCAGCATCACAGACCCTGAATGTAATATCTGGTAAGACAATGTTAGCTTATCCTTGCAGGGTATAAAGCCTAGAGACTTACACATAGCAGGTTAGTTCTGATTGAAGCTAGGTCTGTCTGCAGTGGATACAGACTTCTATAAACCCACCTCAGTTTAATAAATTCAGACAGAGTTATTAAAGAGGGACCCTGAGGGCGACTGAACTATATTGTTTAAACTACGTAATCGATGACCATCATCTGGGACAGATCATGAAACATCTGAGATAGGAGCTGAGTATTCTAATTTGTTCTTCCTATTACTGTAACTGAGTATAACTTGTTACTTGCAGGTTCTCATTGTTGTAACTTAGAGAAATAAATGCTTATCCTTTATAATATGTCCTGTGTCAGTCTCCGTATTTATCACATTGTGTCCCAGAACCTGGTCACTTGAATTTTTCTACCGACAGTAATTTCATGGTCTGATCACACCCCTCTGATAGGGTCCTGGTCGCCTTTTCCCGCTACTCCTCCTTTACCACCTTGGAGATTGCAGGATTATATATTAATGGATGCTGAAGGCACCAGAAGTTTGCAAGAGGCCCTGTCCTCCTCCTTAGACGTGAACGCTCCTGAAGATACTTACATTAGGAACCATTGGTGTGCCCTTAAGGCCATGGATCAGAAGCCAGAGAAGGCCGTCATCCAAGTGCCAGGCGACAGGTAATCAGCAGGGAATGTGCAGGATCCTCAATGCTGGTTCCCATAGACTAGCTCAATAAATGTATTATATACCTAAGGCGACGGTAGCAAGACTCAGATGCTGCCAACTCAGTAACAGGAGCCGTTCATTAGCCAATTCCCTGAGGCCGGCTGTTACAGGAGCATGTGGATACATGACAGGGGCTGCGCCATATATTTCCTAAGCTTTGATTCATGTGGCATGAGGAACCTTGAGCATGTGCCCCAGCAAGCAGCCGCACCATGCAATAATACACATCCATAGTGTATATAATATAGCATGTAATATACGTAGTTATAGTAGACTTACCATCAATAACTCTATTACTCTTAAGTCCACAGTAACCACAGGATATACATTGGGATATGAGGTAGCATCAGAGGATTGGCACCAACGATCAAAAGCTTTCGACTGCCGAGAATGCAATGAGCCAGTCTTCTATATCCCCACCTCCTGGTTCAGGCAATTCAGTTATTTTCCAAAGCTCAAGGCAAGAGCATCATAGACAGCCGTAACGAGGCGAGAAGAAGAACACACATGCACACACTTCCGTACAAGAAGAGGTTAGTAGGTATAAGAATCAGAAAATCAGGTGCGTCAGGTTGGAATCCATGTGGATAATGTGGACTTAGGAGAAATAGTTATCGATGGTAACTCTACCATAGTTACATATTTCTCCAGCAGGGTCCACAGTAGTATCCACAGGATATACATTGGAATGTCCCAAAGCAAATTTAGTGGAGGGGACGCTCCTGATTGGACAGGAAAATCCTTTGCCCCAAATGTAGCATCCTGAGAGGCAAAGGTATCAAAGGCATAATGCCTAATGAATATGTCGATGGAAGACCATGTGGCTGCCTTACATATCAGTTCAGCTGAGGCACCATGGCATGCTGCCGAAGATGGACCTACTATACAAGTAGAATGAGACATTAGCCGGAATAGGGAGATCAGCACGAGAGTAACCTTCCGAGATAGTATTTTGAAGCCACCTCGCCAGCGTTTGCTTGTCCGCAGACAATCCCCTCTTGTGGAATCCATAGAGCACAAAGAGAGTTGGATATATTCTTGCCACACACAGTAATAAATAGAAGCAGAAGATGGTTTCCTTGTTCTAAGCATTGTTTAAATTACCTATTGAGAAAATCCTCTAGCTTTAAGGATGGACGTCTCAAGAACCACGCCGTCAAATACAGCAAATCCCAATGCCTGTGACAACAAGGACCCTGCAACAGTAGATCTGGACATTGATGCAGTAGCCACGGAGTGTCCACTGATAGCCTCTGTATATCTGTGTTCCAGTGTCTTCTGGGCCATGCCGGAGCTATTCAAATCCTGGTGCCCTTTCCTTGTTTGGCCTTCCGAATCACCCCGGGTAGCAGGGCGATTGGTGGAAACACATAGCTAGCTGAAAGTCCCATCTTACAGAGCATCCATGAAGATCACTTTGGGATCCTTTGTTCTTGACCCATATGCGGATACTTTGAAATTCTGCCGAGAGGCCTTGAGGCAGCCCCCACTTGTCTACCAGACCCGGGAAGACCTCGGGGTGTAAAGCCTATTCACTTGCATGAATGGCGTGTCGACTAAGAAAATCTGCTTCCCAGTTTAGGACGCCTGGAACAAATACTGCGTACAACGCTGGATGATGAAGTTCTGCCCTTCTTAATCTGTGGCTTAACTCCTTCATTGCCTTTTGACTGCACGTTCCTCCTGGATGATTGAGGTACGCTACTGCTGACGCATTATCCGAACAAATTTGAACCGGTTTCCCCTGAAGGAAGTCCTTTGCCTGAGTGAGTGCCTTATATACGGCCCAAAGTTCCAATATATTTATCGGCAGGCAACTTTCTTCCTTGATCCACAGCCCCTGGAAGCTATCTTTTTCTGACACTGCTCCCCAGCCCTGAAAACTTGCAATCCGTAATCAGCACCTCCCAATCTGAGATCCAATAGGGTCTCCCTTTGGTCAGATGGGACACCAGGCTAATGACCTCCGTACTTCCAGAGGAAGGATCATAGTTTGAGTTTTTATTGTCTGATGTAACCCATTTCATTTGGAAAGGATCAGACATTTAGGAGGACTTGAATGGAATTGAGCATACTCCACCATGTTGAATGTCGACACCATTGATCCCTTCACACACATAGCTGCATAAATTAATACCCTTTGACTTTGTAGCAGATCCTGAATCCTCAAATGTATTGTAGATATTTTGTTCAGAGGTAAAAACACTCTCTGAAGACTGGAATCCAATACAGCCCCCTAAGTGCATCATCTGTTGTGACGGACCCAGGGACGACTTTGACCAATTTTTGAGCCAACCGTGTCTCTGTAAACAAGCTATTGTCTGTTGCAGATGACACTGAAGCAATTCCTGAGATTGTGCAAGAATTAATAAGTCATCGAGGTATGGAAAAATCCTTATCCCCTGTCAACGGAGATAAGCCGCTATTACCACCATATTTTTGGTGAACACTTTTGGAGCTGTGGCCATTCCACATGGTAGGGCCTGAAACTGAAAGTGTTGCTGGAGGATGGTAAACCTGAGATAGCACTGATGGGACAGTGCTATAGGAACATGCAGGTAAGCATCCTGGATATCCAAGGATACCATAAAAGCCTCCAGCTCCTTGGCCAAAATAATGGAAGGTAAAGTCTCCATATGAAATTGAGGCACCCAAATGTACTTGTTCAGCACCTTGAGTATAGGCCGAAACGACCCATTTGGTTTCTGACCTAGAAACAGGTTGGAATAGAAACCTTGTCCTTGTTGCGCAGGAGGAACTGGAATTATCACTCTTGATTGAAGCAACCTCTGAACTGCCTCTTGTAAGGCCCTGGCCTTTGTTTCTATTGAAGATTGGCTGGTACAAAAAAAACTTTGTGGAGGTTGCTTCTTGAAGGCAAACGCATAACTGTGAGATAATGCTTCTTGCTCCCAGGCATCTGTGGTGGACTGCTGCCAGATCTGTGCAAAATGAAGAAGTCGGCCTCCCACCCTGGGGTCCTCCAGGTGGAGGCCCGATCCATCAGCCTGATGGCTTATCTTCTGGTTTGGAAGCAGGCCTTCTGGTAAGCCCAGAGCTTTTAGTCTTTCCAGACTTGTCTGATTGGGACTGTTTGCCGTAAACTTTTCCTTTCGCTTTTCCTTGGGTACGAAAGAACCGAAAAGCTGAAAAATTAGGCTTAGACTTGTAAGTAGAAGGAAACTTCGCTTTCTTAGAGTCTGCTTCTGACTCCAATATACTGTAATTCTTTACCAAAAAGAATATCTCCAGTAAAGGGCAAAGTCTCTAGAAACTCCTTGGACTCTGAGTCAGACTTCCATGTACGTAGCCAAACCGACATGTGAGCGGCTACTGCTGAGGCTGATGCTTGAGAGGCAATAGTACCCATGTCCAAGGCTGCTTCTTCCATAAACATAGCCGCATGTTTAATATGTGCAATATGGGATTTTTGCTCTCTAGATGCCAATGAGAAATCATCCTCCAATGCATCAGCCCAGCGGCCATTGCTTTTGCCATCCAGGCTGAAGCCATGGCTGGTCTCACAATTGCCCCAGACAAGGAGAAATGGTTTTTAAAAAAACATCTATTTTTCTATCCGTAACATCATTTAATGATGTTGAAGGCAGAAGTAATGTAGATTTTCACACTAATCGAATGACATGCGTATCTATTTTGGGAGCCACCTCCCTTTTTAAACAGTCCCCAGCTGGAAGAGGATAATGGGAATTCCATTTCTTTGGAATTCTAAACTTCTTACTGGGTGTTACCCAAGCCTCTTGCATAATCTCCGTCAGCTGTTCTGACCCCAGAAATCCAGTTCTGACTGTTTTGGGATGTTTAAACACAGGAGCATTGGATTTTAACAAAGGCTCTGCTGCCTCCTATAAGGATAGAATGGCTTTCATAGAACTAATTAGCTCAGGTATAACTACTGAGCTGGGACCTTCATCCTCGTCTCTGTATGCAGACCCAGAATGTGAGGAATCCTCATCCTCCCAAGTGTCTCCTTCTAAAACATGTGTAGACTGTGAGGATGTTGTTTCATGTCTGTGTGATTTATTTTCCACAGACCTTTCTGCCTGTTTTTCTTGTAAGGGTTAACAGGGTAACCTATCCCTAGTATAGGAGCTGGCATTATCCACTCAGCTATATTGTATAATGTCTGTGCAAAAGAAGCCCACGAGGGTTCAACTTGAACCTGTGCCTGCCTTGGATTATTCAGGAGGCTTTGGTGAAAGCTAAAACAATTGGTTAAAAAGACTCAGGGTGGGACTACCCCCTGTTGAACTGTATGTTGGTTTGAGATAAAAAGATGAGGCCTATGAGCTTCAGAGGTGGATTAGACCATTTTCACTCTGCTGTAAACAACTTACTGTATTGCAGTTGCCGGTAGCAATAGGGAACAGTCTTTTTTAAGACTGGGTAAATAAAACATCTTCTGCCTCAAGACGACTGCTTCATCTTGTGACTTGCAGGGCTAAGCGAAACTTAGCTCCGTTTTTCGGCTCTCCAGGGTACACCCAGCATCTCCAAGCTCCGCCTTCCACCTGCTACCGTGCCGTGCTTGGTCAAGCAACTATTGGAGATTCGTCAATACCACACAGGGGTGGTAAGACAGCGTGTTGACGCATACAGAGCAGAGCAGTGGTTCCAGACCCCACTAAATAGGAGTCTGGTGGTGGCTGCATAGAATCCGCCCACTGCATAGTGGGTGGAATCAGTAACAGGCGGTTACTGATGGTAAGCGGGAATCCCCTATTTGGCCAGGTCCCGTGTGACCTAAACTCCATTCTGTTACTGGGGCCGGGACGCAAGGCGGTGAGGGCTTTCGTAAGCACCGTTCGATCACAATGGTAAACAAATCACACACCTGTACGGTGTTAACTACACAATTTGTGACTGAAATCACTTTAACAAGCTATAAAGTGACATACAATCTGATACTTCCCTGCTTTGCACCAGCATTCAGGATTGAAATATACCCAAAAACAGACAGAAATAGTAAAGTCAGCAATCACACTAGCAATCAGTCACAGGTTATTAATTAGTATTATAAGCAATATGATCACATAATCAACTACAGACACATTTCAAGTATGTAGGAGAAACATATTACTGCATTTCCTTGTATAGGATATTTAACGTATTCAGTCACACAGTGAATGAAACAGCAGTAATAGTTTACAGACTCATATGCATCAGGCACTTATCTAACTCCTCGTACCCAATGGTAGGTAGAGACTTAGTGCTCTATCACCTGGTTCAGGAGAGTGGGATACAGGGAGATTTCACCCCCGCTTCCAGGATGGATCAGTACTTTAGTGAACGCTGAGGGGATCCAGACGCAAATAGTGTACACCAATGCCCAGTGAACACAACACTGAACACAGATGCACCAGTCACACAGCCGCCTATACTGCGACCGGGTCCTTTAAGATACACAGCGTCTCAGACGGAAGCGGGAAATCAGTTCATGAGGGGAAACTCAGAGGAAACTGGTCATGAAGGGGGGGGGAGGGGTGACATGGGGAGCATCTTACTCCCCACTGCTGACATCAACCCCAGGGAACCCGGCCTCACACTAATCCCTGGAGCCTATGATCCCTGGGGCCTAGTGCTGGTGCACCCGAGGTGGCAGCCGCATCAGCGACTGTTCAGTAGTCCCCACCCCGAGAACAGTGCGGCTGTGTCTCGCATCTCCCCCACTAAGCAGAACTGACGCCTGACCTTCCCATTCTCCGGCCGCAGCCTGGTAACGTCAGCTGGACTTGCTAGTACATCCTACACAGATGCCCGCTGAAACAGCACTGAACACGTGCGTAAGCGTTGTCGTGACCGGGCGGGAAGTTGTTGGAGCGACTCATTCTAAGGTGGCGTGTAAGACGCTTTTTAGAAAACTCGCTCAAAAAAGTTAAGACTACAAAAATAAATTTAATAACGAGCTTAGGGATTCCAAAATCAGCAGTCCAAAGATCGTGGTCTAGCTCCTGCCGCACCAACAAAAAAACTGAATTCCCTGAGCCAGGAGGCGGGATATAGGAGACTGGCCTGTTGCATTCTGGGAGGCCGAAACCTTTTGATCATTGCTGCCAATACGCTGACGATAACTCATATCCCAATGTATATTCTGTGGATACTACTGTGAACCCTGCAGGTGAAAACATAGGTACCACACAGTGACATGATGTGAGGGGGAGAGAAGGAGAATAATAGAGGCTGATGGCTCCTGATGTACGAGATACACCAGAGAGTGTGGGGAAGAGACTGGTCAGATCTCTGGGCTGGTAACACACAGTGACATGATGTGAGGGGGAGAGCAGGAGAATAATAGGGACTGATGGGTCCTGATGTATGAGATACACCAGAGAGTGTGGGGAGGAGACTGGTCAGATCTCTGGGCTGGTACCACACAGTGACATGATGTGAGGGGGAGAGAAGGAGAATAATAGAGGCTGATGGCTCCTGATGTATGAGATACACCAGAGAGTGTGGGGAGGAAACTGGTCAGATCTCTGGGCTGGTAACACACAGTGACATGATGTGAGGAGAGCAGAAGTATAATAGGTGCTGATGGCTCCTGATGTATGAGATACACCAGAGAGTGTGGGGAGGAGACTGGTCAGATCTCTGGGCTGGTAACACACAGTGACATGATGTGAGGGGACGAGCAGGAGTATAATAGGGGCTGATGGCTCCTGACTCCCCCACTGGGAAAATACATATTCCTCATTAGTTTGTACTGACAGAGGAGGGTGTAGTATAAGAGATTGCTGTAGTGACTGAGCAAGGAGAATATGTGACTCTTTTCTGTAATAAGTGTTTATTACTCACCTGTGCTGATATCTGTAGGGATCTCCTCTTCCTTACACTGCTGATCACCCCTCACATATGTCTCTTCTTCTCCCTCTATATCTTCTGCCTTTATATCAGTCACATACGTCTCTTCTTCTCCCTCTATATCTTCTGCCTTTATATCAGTCACACACGTCTCTTCTTCTCCCTCTATATCTTCTGTCTTCATATAAGTCACATACGTCTCTTCTTCTCCCTCTGTATCTTCTACCTTAATATCAGTCACATACGTTTCTTCTTCTTCTTCCTCTATATCTTCTGCCTTTATACGAGAAAGACGTTCTACCTAAATAACCCAAAAAATACAATGACATTTGCATACTGTTTGATTAAACTGAGGTGAAACAGTATAATATCAGTGTATAAGACACACAGCTCCTCTACAGATCATATAGTGACAGTCACTTAGGTTTATTGGGGAGAATCTATAGCCCACCTACCTGATCCTCCTGTGGGGTCCTGTGATTCTCCTCTGTACAGTCCTGGGAATACAGAGGACGGGGACATCTCTCTGGGGTATCTCTGTTACTGGGTCCATCTGTAGGAGACACACAGTGACTGAGTACAGTGTATATATGTGATTATCAGATGATGTGTGTATATAGGGTTCCCCATACCTGCTCTTCCCTGTACAATACATGACAGTCTTCTCTTACCCAGTGATGTGAGGGGCCGGTGATTCTGCATCATCACGTCCTTGTACAGACCCCTGTGTTCCTCTATATACTCCTCCTCCTGCATGGAGACATAGACAGTGACATCCTGACAACTTATAGGAACCTGACACACACAGTGATACAGTCATCACCCAGACACATCCCCCGGTGTTACTGTATAATGTCCCATTCCCAGCAGTCACCTCTCCAGTCATCACCCAGACACGTCCCCCGGTGTTACTGTATAATGTCACATTCCCAGCAGTCACCTCTCCAGTCATCACCCAGACACGTCACCTGGTGTTACTGTATAATGCCCCATTCCCAGCAGTCACCTCTCCAGTCATCACCCAGACACATCTCCTGGTGTTACTGTATAATGCCCCATTCCCAGCAGTCACCTCTCCAGTCATCACCCAGACACGTCCCCTGGTGTTACTGTATAATGCACCATTCCCAGCAGTAACCTCTCCAGTCATCACACAGACACATCCCCTGGTGTTACTGTATAATGTCCCATTCCCAGCAGTCACCTCTCCAGTCATCACCCAGACACGTCCCCCGGTGTTACTGTATAATGTCCCATTCCCAGCATTCACCTCTCCAGTCATCACCCAGACACGTCCCCTGGTGTTACTGTATAATGTCCCATTCCCAGCAGTCACCTCTCCAGTCATCACCCAGACACATCCCCTGGTATTACTGTATAATGTCCTATTCCCAGCAGTCACCTCTCCAGTCATCACCCAGACACGTCCCCCGGTGTTACTGTATAATGTCCCATTCCCAGCATTCACCTCTCCAGTCATCACCCAGACACGTCCCCTGGTGTTACTGTATAATGCCCCATTCCCAGCAGTCACCTCTCCAGTCATCACCCAGACACATCCCCTGGTGTTACAGTATTATGTCCCATTCCCAGCAGTCACCTCTCCAGTCATCACCCAGACACATCCCCTGGTGTTACTGTATAATGCCCCATTCCCAGCAGTCACCTCTCCAGTCATCACCTAGACACGTCCCCCGGTGTTACTGTATAATGTCCCATTCCCAGCAGTCACCTCTCCAGTCATCACCCAGACACATCCCCTGGTGTTATTGTATAATGTCCCATTCCCAGCAGTCACCTCTCCAGTCATCACCCAGACACGTCCCCTGGTGTTACTGTATAAATCTCCATTCCCAGCAGTCACCTCTCCAGTCATCACCCAGACACGTCCCCTGGTGTTACTGTATAATGTCCCATTCCCAGCAGTCACCTCTCCAGTCATCACCCAGACACATCCCCTGGTGTTACTGTATAATGTCCCATTCCCTGCAGTCACCTCTCCAGTCATCACCCAGACACATCCCCTGGTGTTACTGTATAATGTCCCATTCCCAGCAGTCACCTCTCCAGTCATCACCCAGACACATCCCCTGGTGTTACTATATAATGCCCCATTCCCAGCAGTCACCTCTCCAGTCATCACCCATACACATCCTCTGGTGTTACTGTGTAATGCCCCATTCCCAGCAGTCATCTCTCCAGTCATCACCCAGACACGTCCCCTGGTGTTACTGTATAATGTCCCATTCCCAGCAGTCACCTCTCCAGTCATCACCCAGACACATCCCCCGGTGTTACTGTATAATGTCCCATTCCCAGCAGTCACCTCTCCAGTCATCACCCAGACACATTCCCTGGTGTAACTGTATAATGCCCCATTCCCAGCAGTCACCTCTCCAGTCATCACCCAGACACATCCCCCGGTGTTACTGTATAATGCCCCATTCCCAGCAGTCACCTCTCCAGTCATCACCCATACACATCCTCTGGTGTTACTGTGTAATGCCCCATTCCCAGCAGTCATCTCTCCAGTCATCACCCAGACACGTCCCCCGGTGTTACTGTATAATGCCCCATTCCCAGCAGTCACCTCTCCAGTCATCACCCAGACACGTCCCCTGGTGTTACTGTATAATGTCCCATTCCCAGCAGTCACCTCTCCAGTCATCACCCAGACACATCCCCTGGTGTTACTGTATAATGCTCCATTCCCAGCAGTCACTTCTCCAGTCATCACCCAGACACATATCCTGGTGTTACTGTACTCCCAAGTCTCCTCAGACCCCAGTCATGTCCCTGTATTATTACTATAGATAGAAGTGACGTTATTGTGACGCTCCCAGATCCCCTCACCTCCCCAGTCATGTCCCTGTATTATTACTATAGATATAAGTGATGTTATTGTGACGCTCCCAGATCCCCTCACCTCCCCAGTCATGTCCCTGCACTATTACTGTAGTACTTTAGTGATCTGAAGGCCTTGGGACACTATGAGGGGGCAAATCAATGAATGAATGTGTAGCTCTATAAGGTAATAGAGATGCTGCCAACTGATGTATACCATATATGTGATAATAACTTGGATCTTTCTAGTGATCCAATAATGTATAGTGTTTATGCATGTTATTATTCTGTGCCTGCTGAAGGTGAGGGGACTCTGGTAAGCGCGCAGTGCGCGGGGGAGATCACGGAGAAGCTTCCAGAGGTCCCGTGTGCTGAGAGAGGTGGCTGGGCGCGTGTAGTGGCGGTTTTGTTGGTGGGCTGACTAAGGGGAGAGAAAAAGGCTGGCGGCTGAGACGAGGGAGCTTACAGGAAGGCGGTTCCCTGCGAGTGAGAGAGCCCCTGTGGGGGAAAGGAATTGGATGTCTCCTGCTGTGGGTGAGAAGCGCTGTGTTAATTTCCCCTGGTGGACGCCGAGCAGGGACGTCCCGTTGCCTGGTTGTCACGGAGAGTGCTGGGAGGCGGAGCGCTGGCGGGGCAGGCTAGTACATGGAAGGAGACCCCAGTGCAGGCAGCAGCTACCAGGACTCCAGCAGTAGCAGACAGTTCCCCCCCCCCTCCCCCCGAGGCAGAGCTGTGCCCCTCATCCCATCCAACCCGCAGGAAGACAAGAAGAGCCCGGTTGTTGGTGGAGGCGGAGTCGGGGGGAGGTCCAGACCGGGCACACTATCATTGTAAGTGCAGGATGCCCCCATATAAATCCTGCTAATCTGCATACTCCCTTACCATCCTTTAACTATTAATGTACCAGCCCCCAGCACAGTAGCACAGGGACCAGCAGCATCGGTGGATCTGAGGAGTATAAATATCACCTCTAGAGACTCCATATCCATTAGATAATGACCAGCCGGGTACCAGTCATAGAGTGCGGTGGTGTATAATGATGAAAGCAGCTCGGAGAGGGCGCAGGGTCGCCTAAACTTGGAAATGGTACACTAGAGAGACTAAGCACCCCTCACCTATCAGAGACAGGTGCCAATAACCGGGACTTCTGTATGTTCTGGAGCCACCCCCACGGATCTACAGTGGGGCTATACTTATACTGGGACAGGTAACACAGATCATCACCCCACTATATGTAACGAGTAGACCACGGGTGTCAGGGATTCCAGGGTGGAGAGCTCCACGTACTACCTTCCTGTGTCAGGTTGTCTAGGAGCGCTACAATTAGATCTTCCATGGAAACCATGCTATTCATTGCCGTGAAGTAGGGATTGCTCAACAATCGTGAGGACAATTGCTCCAAGTGTATACCCATATAACCCAGAGGACTTCTTATACACAGACACGAAAGGGCCCCAACCGTGCACGATTATAGTAAGAGAACCCGGGTGGTTTTTCAAACACAGCCCCACAACTTTCTTGTGGAATCATATTTTATGTATTGTATGCATTACCTTATGTATAGGTGGGGTATATTATTATGTATAGGTGGGGTATATTATTATGTATAGGTGGGGTATATTATTATGTATAGGTGGGGTATATTATTATGTATAGGTGGAGTATATTATTATGTATAGGTGGGGTATACTATTATGTATAGGTGGGGTATATTATTATGTATAGGTGGGGTATATTATTATGTATAAGTGGGGTATATTATTATGTATAGGTGGGGTATATTAGAAGAACGGTTCATGGTTTGAGTATTATATGATATAACTGTATAAGGTGGCCTATAACTTCTTACATATTAAAACTAATATACTTACGGGTGGAACTGTCTCCGTATCTGTGGAAGAGCCTGAAATCACAAAGGAAAGGTACGATAGGTAAATGTGCATAGTCCTATCTGCTTACATCACATACTAATGTTATAGGCGACCACTACAGGGGTAGGTTATTTCCTAAGCGATTAGAGTATTGGGCTCTAAATAGCTTGGGTGGAGGCACATTGCACATATACACTGTACCCCCAGGTAAAGAGGAGTTACATCACTAAAGATATGTGATGTCACTGTGACGCTCCCAGATCCCCTCACCTCGTCAGTAATGTCCCTATATTATTACTATAGATATAAGTGATCTCACTATGACAACCCCAGATCCTCTCACCTCCCCAGTCTTGTCTCTGTATTATTACTACAGATATAAGTAATGCCACTGTGACGCTCCCAGATCCCCTCACCTCCCCAGTCATGTCTCTGTATTATTACTATAGATATAAGTGATGCCACTGTGACGCTCCCAGATCCCCTCATCTCCCCAGTCATGTACCTGTATTATAACTATAGATATAAGTGATGTCACTGTGACACTCCCAGGTGTGTGATATACATTTGCTTCATACTGAGCAATATTTTCAATCCCCACAATTACATATAATACATTTTATAATAATGACACTAAAGGCTGCACCCCAGTATAAAAATAATAACAGACGTCTTTAAAAGCAGGACACCTCAGGCCATTCATCCAGTATTGTAGGACATCACCACCACTCACAATGTATAATAATAACACCAGGACACCACAAGCTGCTGTTCCTGTATAATAATAACCGTAAACAAAAATCTGCTCCCCCTGTATAACAGTAATAACAACAGGGCACCACAGGCCACTCCCCATGTATAAAAATAATAACAACAGGACACCACAGGCTGCTCCCCTGTATAATAACAATAACAGGACACCACAGACTGCTCCCTCTGTATAATAATAATAATAATAATAACAACAACAACAGGACACCTTAGGCTGCTACCCCTGTATAATAATAATAATAATAATAATAATAATAACAGGACACCACAGGCTGCTCCCTCTGTATAATAATAACAGGACACCACAGGCCGCTCCCTCTGTATAATAATAACATGGCACTACATGCTGCTCCCCCTGTATAATAACAACAACAACAGGACACCTAAGGCCGCTCCCCCTGTATAATAATAATAATAACAGGACACCACAGGCTGCTCCCCCTGTATAATAATAATAACAGCAGGACACCACAGGCTGCTCCCCCTGTATAGTAATAATAACAGGACACCACAGGCTGCTCCCCCTGTATAGTAATAATAACAGGACACCACAGGCTGCTCCCCCTGTATAATAATAATAATAATAATAATAACAGGACACCACAGGCTGCTCCCCCTGTATAATAATAATATTAGGACACCACAGGCTGTTCCCCCTGTATAGTAAGACGCCATTACCTGATCTCCACGGACACTGGGAGGCTGCAACAGTCGATGAAAACTCACTTCCTGTATGTGGACCGCACAATACGGAAGTAAGCTGGAACGCACAGTCCGGAAGTAGGGCATGATTGGCACAAGCTGCTTACTGGTTACTGGCCCCTCCCCTCCTTCAACCCGCCCACAGTCCCGCGCTCTGCTAATGAAGATTAACATACATGTCCTCAGTGCAGGAGGCCGGCGGCCATTTTCTTGTAGACCAGTCAGGCAGCAGCAATAGATTCCCTGGCCGTGTAGTGACGTCAGGAGCGGCGGCCATTTTCCCCTGGTCTGAGCTCCGCTTTCCTTCTATCATTCCCACAAGGCAGCAGGAGCAGAGAGCAGCCATTGCTGTGTCTGGCAGCAGGTAATGATATTATTATTATTATTCTATAGGCTGAGCAGCTCTGGTGTCAGGTTCTGTACTACAGGGGGAGCAGACTCTGGTGCCTTGTTATAGTGCAGCTGGAGCAGCCTCTGGTGCTGCATTATCCCTGTACAGGTGGCTGACACTCTAGTGTCCTATTACTGTAATACAGGTGGCGTAGACCCCGTCGTTACCGTTTTACAGGTGGCGCAGACCCCGCCGTTACCGTAATAGAGTTGGCGCAGACACAGCCGTTACCGTAATACAGGAGGCGCAGACTCCGCCGTTAACGTAATACAGGTTGCGCAGACCCCGCCGTTACCATAATACAGGTGGCGCAGACCCCGCCATTACCGTAATACAGGTGGCGCAGACCCCGCCGTTACCGTAATACAGGTGGTGCAGACCCCGCCGTTACCATAATACAGGTGGCGCAGACCCCGCCATTACCGTAATACAGGTGGCGCAGACCCCGCCATTACCGTAATACAGGTGGCGCAGACCCCGCTGTTACCGTAATACAGGTGGCGCAGAACCCACCCTTACCGTAATTGTATACCCGGGACATTACAGGTGTTGTGTCCTGTGGCATTGTGCTGTACAGGGGGAGCGACCTGTGTTGTCATATTATACAGGAGGAGCAACCTGTGTTGTCATAATATACAGGGGTAGCATCCTGTGCTGTCATAGTATACAGGGGGAGCTGCCTGTGTTGTCATAATATACAGGGGTAGCATCCTGTGTTGTCATAGTATACAGGAGGAGTGGCCTGTGTTGTCATAGTATACAGAGGTAGCATCCTCTGCTGTCATAGTATACAGGGGAGTGGCCTGTGTTGTCATAGTATACAGGGGGAGTGGCCTGTGTTGTCATAGTATACAGAGGTAGCATCCTCTGCTGTCATAGTATACAGGGGAGTGGTCTGTGTTGTCATAGTATACAGGGGGAGTGGCCTGTGTTGTCATAATATACAGGGGGAGCAGCCTGTGTTGCAATAATATACAGGGGTAGCATCATGTGTTGTCATAATAGACAGGAGGAGCAGCCTGTGGCATCCTACTCTACAGGTGGAGCAGCCTGTGGTGTCCTGATGTTATTATTATACAGGAGTAGCAGCCTGTCGTGTCCTGTTGTTATACAGAGGGAGCAGCCTGTGGTGTCCTGATGTTATTATTATACAGGAGGAGCAGCCTGTCGTGTCCTGTTATTGTTATACAGAGGGAGCAGCCTGTGGTGTCCTGTTATTATTATTATTATTATACAGGAGGAGCAGCCTGTCGTGTCCTGTTATTGTTATACAGAGGGAGCAGCCTGTGGTGTTCAGTTATTATTATACAGTAGGAGCAGCCTGTGGTGTCCTGTTAATATTATACAGAGGAAGCATTATTATTTCAATAGGGGGAGTAGCCTGTGGTGTCCTGTTGTTATTATTATTATTATTATTATTATTATACAGGAGGAGCAGCCTTTGTTGTCCTATTATTAATATTATAAAGGAGTAGCTATTGGTGTCCACTTATTATTATTATACAGGGGCAGCAGGCTGTGGTGTCCTGTTATTATTAGTATACAGAAGGGAGCGGCCTGTGGTGTCCTGTTGTTGTTGTTGTTATTATTATTATTATTATTATTATTATACAGGAGAAGCAGCCTGTGGTTTCCTTTTATTTTTATTATTATTATTATTATTATACATTGGGAACAGCCTGTTGTGTCCTATTATTATTATTATTATTATTATTATTATTTTGCAGAGGGAGCAGCCTGTGGTGTCATTTTATTATTGCTATAAAGGGAGAGCAGAATGGGGTGTCCTGTTGTAATTAGTATAATACGGGGGGAGCAGGTTTTTGTGTATGGTTATTATTATACAGGGACAGCAGCTTGTGGTGTCCTGGTATTATTATTATTATTATTATTATTATTATTATACATTGGGAGTGGTAATGATGTCACAGTGACATCACTTATATCTATAAGTAATTTTTCCTTAAAGTTCAGGGGAAATTTAAGGAAAAATTACTTCACAGAAAGGGTAGTGGATAAGTGGAATAGTCTACCATCAGAGGTGGTAGAGACTAAGACTGTAGAGCAATTTAAACATGCATGAGATAGACATAAGGATATCCTTACAAAGAATTATGGTTCAAAAAGGGTTGAGATTACCTAAAGGATTAAAAAAAAAAGGGGCAGACTAGATGGGCCAAGTGGTTCTTATCTGCCGTCAAATTCTATGTTTCTATGTTTCTATAGTAATAATACAGGGGCATGACTGGGGAGGTGAGGTGGTCTGGGAGCGTAACAATTACATCACTTATCTATAGCAATAATAAAGTGACATGACTGGGGAAGTGAGGGGGATGGGGAAGCGTCACATTTACATTACTTATATCTATACTAATAATACAGGGACATGACTGGGGAGGTGAGGGGATCTGGGAGCATCATAGTGACATTACTTATATTTATAATTGTAATAATAATTCAGGGACATGACTGGGGGGGTGAAGGGGTCTGGGAACATCACAGTGACATCACTTATAGCTATAGTAATTATATAAGGTCATGAATGGGGAGGTGAGGAGGTCTGGGAAAGTCACAGTGACATCACTTATATCTATAGTAATAATACAGGGACATGATTGGGGGGGGTGAGGGGATATGAGAACATCACAGTGACGTCATTTATATGTATAATAATAATAATACAGGGACATGACTGGGGGTGATGGGGTCTTGGAGTGTTACAGTTACATTACATATCTATAGTAATATTACAGGGACATGACTGGGGAAGTGAGGGGATCTGGTAGTGTCACAGTGACATCACTAATATCTATAGTAATAATACAGGGACATGACTGGGCAGGTGAGGGGGATCTGGGAGCTTCACAGTGATATCACTTATATCTATAGTAATAATACTGGGACATGACTGGGAAGGTGAGGACATCAGTGACATCACTTACATCTATAGTAATAATAAAGGGACATGACTGGGAAATGAGGGGATCTCGGAATGTCACAGTGATTTCACATATCTATAATAATAATACAGGGACATGACTGGAGAGGTGAGGGGATATGAGAGCATAACAATGACGTCACTTATATCTATAGTAATAATAATGGGACATGACTGGGGAGGTATGGGGATCTGGAAATGTGACAGTGACATCACTTATATCTATAGTATTAATATAGGGACATGACTGGGGAGGTGAGGGGATCTGGGAGCATCAGAGTGACATCACTTATATCTCTACTAATAATACAGGGACGTGACTGGAGAGGTAAGGGGATCTGGGAGCGTCACAGTGACACCACGTATGTCTCTAGTAAGAATATAGGGACATGACTGGGAAGGTGTGGGGATCTGAGAGCATCACAGTGACATCACTTATATCTCCACTAATAAAACAGGGACATGACTGTAGAGGTAAGGGGATCTGGGAGCATCATAGTGACATCACTTATTTCTTAAATAATAATTATAATAATAATAATACAGGGACATGACTGGGGGGTGAGGGGGTCCGGGAGTGTTACAGTGACATCAAATATCTATAGTAATAATACAGGGACATGACTGGGGAAGTGAGGGGATCTGGGAGTTTCACAGTGACATCACTAATAGCTATAGTAATAATACAGGGACATGACTGGGGAGGTGAGGGGATCTGGGGGTGTCACAGTGACGTCACTTATATCTGTAGTAATAATACAGGGACATGACTGGGGAGGTGAGGGTGATCTGGGAGCATCACAGTAACATCACATATCTATAGTAATAATACAGGGACGTGAGGGCGAGGTGAGGAGATCTGGGAGCTTCACAGTGAAATCACTTGTATCTATAGTAATAATACAGGGACATGACTGGGGAGGTTAGGGGATCTGGGAGTGTCACAGTGACATCACTTATTTATTTTTCATCCACTAGGGGGCACTGTAGTACTCTTGGGATATGGACGGTGCGATAGCAGGGATAGGCACATTTAAATATTTAAATGTGTAACCCTCTTCCCCCCTCCATACTCCCAAGATGCCTCAGTGTTTTTTGTGCCTTCACCACGGAAGGTCGCATCCTGGAGTCATTCCAGGGTTTACTTTTAATTTTTCTAAATATTTTTTCTTGTATCAATCACACTCCCTTCCCAGCTTATTAAGAAGCGTGGGTCCGTGAGTGTGTGCTGCTGTTGTGCAGCGAAGGCTTGTTGGTGCTTAGACAGAGAAGCCCCCCATAGACCTTCATCAGTGTTAGCTGATTCAGACATGGCTGCAGGAGCTGGACGGAGCTTAGAGAGAAGCCCCGTCAGAACCTCCCCATTACACTGAGGTAAGGAGCGGGCAGTCAGCTTATGCCGCCACCCCATTGGGCCTGTTTGTTGCTGTGATAGTGGGGCAGTTAGCTCCTGCTGCCGCCCCTCCATGTGCGGGGAACGTGTTTTCCACAAGCTGCTTACTAAGGTATAGCTTTACTGGATCAAGCTTCCCGGCTCCCACCAGCGGTCAAACACATACTGCCACTGGGCGTCTGTGTCGCTCCACACCTGCCCGGCTCCCGGCAGCGCAGCTCCAAACAGCGCTGCTTCTGGCCTCTACAATCTGCCCCTCTAGACAACTGGGAAGCGGCTTCCAGCAGCGGTCAAATAATGCTGCCGCTGGGCACCTGTCAGGCTACACCTCACTGCTCCAGAGAAGCGGCTCCCGGCAGCGCGGCTCCCATCAGCGGACAGATCACACTGCCGCCGCTGGACACCCGTCACATTACACATCTACCACGGTGGGTAGCTGAGGCTGCTGCAGGGCGCCGTCGCTCATAGCTGGCGCACGGTATACAATGCGGGGGGGGGTGGAAGAAACTAGGCGCGGCTCACTGCTTTAAGCATTGGGGGAGGTCATGGCGGTCCCTAGATCAGCGGTTCCCCCTAAATATAAGGGATGGTGGCCAGGGATATAAGGGACATAACAGGCTATTAGGCCTAGGTTATAAGTGCTTTTGGGGGTCATAGGTTATAGTCAGATGCACATGCTGGGATGCCATTTTCACACAAAGGTGACGCACCTGCTTCCTGCTTCTTCCTACAGCAATATGTCAGTCCTACAACACACGGCCACTGGAGGGGGCAGGGGTGTTTAGTAGGTGGCACAGTGACCATCATAGATTTCCTCTATAACACAGTGCGGTGCACGCGGTATTATAGACACTACAGTTATTTTCACTGAGTTGTGCGGACGTTGTCTCACTGTATTATTGTCTGTCTGCATGACAATATGAGAAACAGCAGCTTGTCTGTGATAACTGTGAGAATGTCTGATTTGCAGTCAGAGTTGTCCACTGCACGAAAAGACCATGAGGCAGAATAGTCTGATTCACGGTTAATACCGTGTGAGCAGCCAATGTGGGCTCAGGATGTTTCTAGAACTTTGCTGGGTTACAAAGTCCATGTATAGTTCAATTTCTAAGAATGGTCATCGTTTGTCTCATAATTACTTTCTGACGATTCAATGCCACGTCTGATATCTCAGCATTGGGTCAGGGGTCAGATAGTGAGGTCACTAATAGCCCGAGCTATGATGATCTCATTAGAGCGGTACGCCAGCTGCTAGGTTTCACTGAAACATATGAGGTTTTATTGCTAGCAGACTATGGGCGACTGTGTGTTTTTCTTATTCATATCTCTTAATAAGCATTTCATAGAAGCATGGCTAAATCCAGTTAAACACTTTTCTGGGACAACACGATTTCTGTCTAAATATCTTTTCCCACAGGCTATGACAGCTAAATCGCCATCGGTGGAGACTTCAGTTTCTAAACTTTCACTAAAATTGACTATTCCAGTCCCAGGTGCAGCTATGCTTAAAGACCCCTCGGAGAGTAAGCTGGAGGCCATGCTAAAGTCCATGTATACAGCAACAGGGGTGATGCTTACACCTGTTTGAGTTGGAGTTTGGGTTAACAAGGCTGTAGTTGCATGGGTGAAACAGCTCAGGTTAGGCCTACAACAGGGTTTTTCCTCAGACCAGTTTATATTTCTTACCGATCACATTTGTGAATTGGTTGAGTATTTAGGTACGGCTTCATTGGATGTCGGACAAGTTTGTTCTCGGCTTGCGTCCCGTCAGACGCTGTGGTTTCATTCTTGACAGGCTGAGGCAGAGTCAAAATGAGGAATAGAGGCGTTGCCTTCTACTGATGTTATTTGGTCCTGAATTGGACAAATGGAATTCTCAGTCAACGGGGGAGGGGAAGAATCTGTTTTCCTGCCATTGCCTGCACCAGTTCCTAAAAGGAAATGCGCTGGACCAGCGTTCAAATCTTTTAGACCTCAGTCCTTTCGATGCTGGGCTGGAGGAACAACCATGCAGAGGGACGTGGTTTTCAACAAACCACTAACCGTCGTCAGGACACAAAGGCCGCTGACAAACCAGTGGCATGATGGGTTTCCAGACCATCTTGGCTCTTCAGTTGTGGGAGCACGCCTTCAGAAGTTTCACTTTGCGTGGTTTCAGACATCACAGACAGATGGATCCGCAATTTTGTTTTCAAAGGTTTCAAAATAGAGATTGATTGTCTACCACCGATGCGGTTTTTTGAGCAGGTCTGCAGGCCGCTAATCAGTCTGTCATACATTCAGCAGTTTTGGTTCAGGTTCCAGTACACCAGCAAGGTCAAGGGTTTTATTCCAATTTTTTTTGTAGTACCAAAGCCGGATGGCTCAGTCACACAGATATGGAACCTAAAGGGGTTCAATCGGTACGTCACTTACTACACATTCAAGAACCACAGCAATTCATGATTTTGCGGGATCTCAAGGATGCGTACTTACACATTCCAATTTGGCCACCGCATCAGGCGTACTTAAGTTTGCAATAATACAAGTGCCTCGGGTATTCACAAAGGTGATGTCTGTGATGATAGTTCATCTCAGATCCCTGGGAGTGATAATCGTTCCGTACTTAGATGACCTTCTCATCAAGGCTTCATCTCAACAAATACTTCGTCAACATGCCTTACTGTTGTACAGTGTACTAGTTCAATACGGTTGGATTGTCAAAGAACTCAATTTTAGGAATGATTCTGATTACGGTGGATCAATGCATTTACCTGTCACAACAGAAAGTACATGCTATTCATCATCTAGTACTGCTAGTGCTCAAACCACGGACAGTCTCGGTGCATTTGTACATTCAACTGTTGAGACAGATGGGGGCATCTTTCAAAACACTCCAGTTCTGAAGATTTCACTCATGTCCCGTTCAACTGGATCTTCTCGCATAGTGATCCGGCTCTCGTCTACAAATACATCAGATGGTGCGCTTGTCTCCAGGGCCAGAGTATCACTACTCTTGTAGCTCCACATACACAATCTCACTGCGGGAAAAAGATTTGTAGCCTGGAATTGGATAATTCTGATGCTGGACGCAAGTCTCAAAGGTTGGGGAGCAGTGGTCCAACATTGTCAGTTTCAGGGTCTATGTTTAGACCGAGAAAGATTACTGTCAATCAGTGTCCTGGAACTCAGGGCAATTTACAACGCTCTGCGTCAGGCAGTTCACGTGCTCTTGTTTCAGACTGTTCAGGTTCAGTCGGACAACGCGACAGAAGTCGCATACATCAACAAACAAGGAGGGACTCGAAGTCGCATGGCCATGCGAGAAGTTGCTCGAATCCTCAATTGGGCCGAACATCTCCACGTGATATTGTTGGTGGTCTTCATACCAGGACTGCACAACTGGAAAGAAGATTATCTCAGTAGTCAGGATTTTCCTCCAGGAGAATGGGCCTTACATCCAGAAGTGTACCAGATGTTAGTCCAGCGGTAGAGTTACCCAAAGGTGGATCTAATGGCTTCTCGCCATAATCATCAGACAGTTATGTGTCCAGAACAAGAGATCCAAAGACAGTGGCAGTGGATGCTCTCACCATAGCGTGGCCGTACAGCCTCTTGTATCTATTTCCATTTCCGCTGCTTCCTCAGTTGCTAAAGTGGAACAAACGAGAGTCCACGACCGTCATACTAGTGGTGCCTCGTTGGCCTCGGAGAGTGTGGTTCTCGGATCTTAATGGTCTACTCGCAGATGATCCCTGGCTGATTCTGCTACGTCTAGACCTACTACAGTAGGGGTCGTTCCTTTACCCCGATTTAGCGTGGCTGCGTTTTACAGGGTGGCTGTTGAGACCACTCTCAAGACGAGAGGGCATTCCACAGTTGGTTATACCAACCATGTTACGTGCTAGGAAGCCAGTTTCAGCAGCTCATTATCACAGGATTTGGCGAGCTTATATAGGTTGGTGTGAAGCTAGGATATTTCCGACATCTTCTTTCACGTTATCCCGTCTTTTGCTCTTTTTACAGACGTGGTTAGATGGAGGATTACGTTTAGCGACACTAACGGTGCAGGTCTCTGCCTTGTCAGTTTTCTTTCAAAGGCATTTGGCTCTTTTGCCAACAGTTCACAATTTCCTGCAAGGTGTCCTTAGAGTTCAGCCTCCATTCATTCCACCTACAGCTCCATGGGTCTTGAATCTGGTTTTGCATGTTTATTCAGTCAAGTTTTGAACCCTTGCAATACGTGGATGTTAAGTTTATAACTTGGAAAACTGTGTTTCTCCTAGCCTTAGCTTCAGCAAGGTGTGTTGCACAATTGGGTGCCTTGTCATGCAAGCCACCGTATCTGCTATTTCATACTGACAGAGCGGACCTTTGGACAAATCCCGCTTTTCTACCACAGGTAGTATCTTCTTTCACATCAATCAACCAATCGTAGTTCCTGTTTTTCAGAAGATTCAGGTACTCCAGCTACTTGTATGTGGTACGCACACGCCGCGTTTATGTAGCCCGAACATTAACTGTATGTATAACGGATACTTTGTTTGTTCTCTATGGTGCAGTCAAGATAGGTTGGCCAGCTTCCAAACAGACCTTGGCCAGATAGATTAACCTGACCATTCATCAGGTGCACTTTCATGCTAGTCTAAAACCGACTGCATGTGTCAGCACATTCCGTGCATTCTATGGGAACATCATGGGCAGCAGGTTATGGAGCTTCTACGACGCAACCTTGCCGTGCAGTTACATAGCCATCAGTGCACACGTTTATGCGCTTTTACAAGTTTGATAATTCTGCGGCACCAGCTTCTAGCTTTGGCCGTCTACTGTTACAGGTGCCAAACAGCTCTCCTGCCCAAGAGGGAAGCTTTGGTACGTCCCAAAAGTACTCCAGTGACCCCTAGTGGATGAAAAAGAAAATATGATTTTGGTACTTACCAGATAGATCCTTTTCGTTGCACCCACAGGGGGCACTGGACACCCACCCAGAGCAGGTTCTCCTGGCTGGTGGTAAGTTCAGTAGTTCTTATGGTAACACATTTTCACCGACTTGTTCAAATGTTAATGTGATTGTTATCTATTGTCATGCCAATTTTCTAGTTGTCCGTTATGTTATAATGTTATATGTAATTCTCCGTTGTTTATCCTCTCTGTCGCTCCTATTTAGCTCAACAAAAAAACACTAAGGCGTCTTGGGAGTATGGAGAGGGAAGGAGAGTTACACATTCACATTTTTAAATGTGCCTATCCCTGCTATCGCACCGTCCATATCCCAAGAGTACTCTAGTGCCCCCTGTGGATTTAAAGAAAAGGATTTATCTGGTAAGTACCAAAAGCCTATTATCTGTAGTAATAATACAGGGACATGACTGTGGAGGTGAGGGGATCTGGGCGTATTTACAGTGATATTTATGTCTCCCCCATTTCACAGAGGTGTGAAGAAGACATCTGGTGAGCGTGAGACACCCAGCAGCCATCCTCGTGTGACAGGAGGACTGAGCAGGTCCCAGAGCCCCATCACGGTGCCTCCACCTCACTCACTGGTACATGAGAGACACAGTGACCAGAAGATCCAGGAATTCACCAACAAGATCATTCAGCTGCTGACTGGAGAGGTGACTGGCTGGAATGGGGCATTATACAGTAACACCAGGGGACGTGTCTGGGTGGTGACTGGAAAGGTGACTGCTGGGAATGGGGCATTATACAGTAACACCAGGGGATGTGACTGGGTGATGACTGGAGAGGTGACTGCTGGGAATGAGACACTATACAGTAACACCAGGGGATGTGTCTGGGTGATGACTGGAGAGGTGACTGCTGGGAATGGGACATTATACAGTAACACCAGGGGATGTGTCTGGGTGATGACTGGAGAGGTGACCGCTGGGAATGGGACATTATACAGTAACACCAGGGGACGTGTCTGGGTGATGACTGGAGAGGTGACTGCTGGGAATGGGGCATTATACAGTAACACCAGGGGATGTGTCTGGGTGATGACTGTATCACTGTATGTGTGTCAGGTTCCTATAAGGTGTCAGGATGTCACTGTCTATGTCTCCATGCAGGAGGGTGAGTGTATAGAGGAACACAGGGGTCTGTACAAGGACGTGATGATGGAGAATCACCGACCCCTCTTATCACTGGGTAAGAGGAGACTCATGTATTGTACAGGGGAGAGCAGGTATGGGGGACCCCTATATACACACATCATTTGATAATCACATATATACACTGTACTCAGACACTGTGCATCTCCTACAGATGGGCCCAGTAACAGAGATACCCCAGAGAGATGTTCCCATCCACTGTATACCCAGGATTGTACAGAGGAGAATCACAGGACCCCACATGAGAATCAGGTAGGTGGGATTTAGGGTCTCACCAATATAACAAAGTGACTGTCACTATATAATGTGCAGAGGAGCTGTGTGTGTCTTATACACTGTTATACTTTTTAATATACTATTATTAATGTATATTGTTTTATTGGCTATTTAGGATGAATGTCTCACTGACATTAAGATAGAAGATACAGAGGGAGAAGAAGAGACGTATGTGACTGATATGAAGGCAGAAGATATAGAGGGAGAAGAAGAGATGTATGTGACTGATATAAAGGCAGAAGATACAGAGGGAGAAGAAGAGACGTATGTGACTGATATAAAGGCAGAAGATATAGAGGGAGAAGAAGAGACGTATGTAACTGATATAAAGGCAGAAGATACAGAGGGAGAAGAAGAGACGTATGTGACTGATATAAAGGCAGAAGATACAGAGGGAGAAGAAGAGACGTATGTGACTGATATGAAGGCAGAAGATATAGAGGGAGAAGAAGAGATGTATGTGACTGATATAAAGGCAGAAGATATAGAGGGAGAAGAAGAGACGTATGTGACTGATATAAAGGCAGAAGATATAGAGGGAGAAGAAGAGACGTATGTGACTGATATAAAGGCAGAAGATATAGAGGGAGAAGAAGAGACGTATGTGACTGATATAAAGGCAGAAGATATAGAGGGAGAAGAAGAGACGTATGTGACTGATATAAAGGCAGAAGATATAGAGGGAGAAGAAGAGACGTATGTGAGGGGTGATCAGCAGTGTAAGGAGGAGGAGATCCCTACAGATATCAGCACAGGTGAGTAATAAACACTAATTACAGAAAAGAGTCACATATTCTCCTTGCTCAGACACTGCAGCAATCCCTTCTCCTACACCCTCCTCTGTCGGTACAAACTAATGAGGAATATATATTTTCCCAGTGAGGGAGTCAGGAGCCATCAGCCCCTATTATACTCCTGCTCTCCCCCTCACAACATGTCACTGTGTGTTACCAGCCCAGAGATCTGACAAGTCTCCTTCCCACACTCTCTGGTGTATCTCATACATCAGGAGCCATCAGCCCCTATTATACTCCTGCTCTCACCCTCACATCATGTCACTGTGTGTTACCAGCCCAGAGATCTGACCAGTCTCCTCCCCACACTCTCTGGTGTATCTCTTACATCAGGAGCCATAAGCCCTTATTATACTCCTGCTCTCCCCCTCACATTATGTCATGTGTGTTACCAGCGCCACAAGAGATATAGCATGTTGGGTAGTTATTGGTAAACTGAGGGGGAGAGTGCAATGAAACGTGATTCCTGAGTGGCTACCACCGCCACCTTCTGGTAAGCGAAATATTTTAATGCAAGGCGTCTCTTACGGGGAGAATTTAGACCTTTTACATTAAGACTTAGAAACGTCACCGTGATAGAGAGAGATCAGATCATGGTATGAAACATCTAGGATCATCTGTGTAAAGTCCAATAGAGTCTGTAGGGCGTGTGCATACTTCAAACTATCAAATAACAGAAAAAATAAAATAGTGAACTAAAATGGGAGACAAACAGAAATAGCGTCCATAAAGGAGCTATAGATTCCGTCACTAGGGTACCGTGACAGAAAGGCAGAAAAAGGTGGCAGTCTGGCCTAAAAGGGAAACCCACCAACTACCCCAAGTAGCCATATGACAGTGCAAAATCTAGTCATCATAGTAACAACTGTACAAAGAAATATCATATCTCAATGTAACCAATGTATCCAAAGGAGGTAAAGGCCAGGAACATGGCCTGATATCCAATTTAGGTTCTACCAACACAGATATAAGGGCAACAGGATGTTAGATGAATCAGTCATGCTTTACCTGAACACCCAAACATTCTAGAAAGGTATTATGTAACAGTGGAAAGAATATCAGACCATATACCATATAGCAATTAAATAGCACAGGAAATAAAGATAAAAATATATGTTTAATACCCATAACAAGAGCAAATAAATCTGGCCCAAAAATAGATCCATGCCGAGTAACTTAGTCCCGGTTGGCACATGTTACAGTAGTAAACAAACTCTGAGTGTCTCTAACAGTCTTACCCCTTTAGCATATTACATCAAGACGGAAGACAACTCCTCCGGGATTGGTTTAGGTAAAGTGTCATGAGGGACTGTCAATAGGAATGTCCCACTTTTTCAGAATAGCAGGGTCATCCTCGGGTGAAGGTATCACTGTGAAGGCGCCGTTTCGCATCACAATATTCTTAGTAGGAAAGCCCCATTTGTATTGTACATTTCCTTGGGTGGAATAGACGCCTTTTGTCCAGCGTCACAGTAGAAATATCCAGAAATAGCTGCAGATTATCCAGGCACTAAGTTATGGACGAGGAATACCCAGCAACAGGGAACGCGGTCTGATCGTGGCGTCCCTGTTGCTAGGGTCTGAGCGGCTCCGTGCGCCCAGCGTCTAGGCGTTGCCAGGGAGCCGGTGGCTGAACGCGCCCGGCGTCCCTGGTTGCTAGGCGCCGGGCCGCACGGCCGAGCGGACCCCGGCGCCTAACAGTACCCCCCCCTTGAGGAGGGGTCAAGGAACCCCTAAATCCGGGTTTCTGAGGAAATTCTTGAAAAAATGTCCTTTTGAGCCTTGGGGCATGAAGGTCCTCATCTAGGACCCACGACCTTTCCTCAGGACCATAACCTCTCCAATGCACCAAAAAATAAAGCCGACCCCGGGACAACTTGGAATCGAGAACCTTCTCAACCAAGAACTCCTGCTGACCCTGTACATTAACTGGTGATCTCCCCTGAGATTTTTTACGAGGAAATCTGCTAGAAGAAACATATGGTTTGAGCAAAGAGCAATGGAAGGTATTTCCGATCCGCAAAGTTCTTGGTAACTGTAACCGGAAAGCAACTGGATTGACTTTTTTGATAATGAGAAATGGTCCAATAAATCTAGGACCCAATCTGGCTGAGGTTTGTCGAAGTTTGATATTGCGAGTCGACAACCACACCCTGTCTCCTACTTTAAAAGTGCACGGCCGCCGGAGCCTGTCAGAAAATCTTTTTTCCCTGAAAGCTGCTTTTCTGAGAGCCAGGTGCACTTTTTTCCAAATAAGTTTAAGATGAGAGGTCAGGGCCAGAGAGGAGACAGAGGAATGTTGAAAAAATGAATTAGCTCTGGGGTGGAAACCAAAAACTGCAAAAAATGGGGACACATTGGTGGAGGAATGACAGGCATTATTGTAAGCAAACTCCGCCAATGGAAGAAACTCAGACCAGTCATTTTGGAGTTTGGCCGAGTACAAACGCAAATATTGTTTTAGGGATTGGTTCACTCGCTCAGTCTGTCCATTGGATTGTGGATGATAACCGGAGGTTAATGATAATTTCATCTTAAACGAAGCACAAAAAGACTTCCAAAATTGTGCAATGAATTGTGGACCCCTGTCAGAAACAATATCAGTGGGTAACCCATGGAGTCTGAAAACATGACGGAGGAACAAGACTGCCAATCCCTGGGCAGATGGCAATCGGGGAAGAGCAATAAAATGGGCCATCTTACTAAAACGGTCCACTACCACCCATATGACTCTGCATCCAGCTGACAGAGGGAGATCCACCACAAAATCCATGGAGATATGCGACCATGGCCTAAGAGGAACATTCAAGGGCATAAGTTGACCAATAGGCAAAGAACGGGGAACTTTATGCTGTGCACAGACCTGACACGAAAAAACAAACTCTTTAATGTCTTTAGAAAGACCAGGCCACCACACTGAGCGGGATACCAGTTCCAAAGTTTTAGCGACTCCCAGATGCCCTGCAACTTTGCTATCATGAAATTCCTCTAAAACAGTTGCCCTCAAAGACTCAGGAACAAAAAGACGACCAGCAGGAGTATTTCCCGGAGCTTGATGTTGAAGCAGCTTCAATTGGGAAAAAACATCCTGTGTGAGACCTGCCTGAATGAATGAAGGCGGAAGTATGGGAGTAACAGGACTGTTGTCTTGAACGGGAAGAAAACTGCGTGAGAGGGCATCTGCCTTGGTATTCTTGGAACCAGGTCTGAAGGTGATAATGAATTTGAAACGAGTGAAAAATAAAGCCCAACGAGCCTGTCGGGCATTCAGTCGCTTAGCTGATTCAATGTATTGATGATTTTTGTGATCAGTCAAAACTGAAATGGTATGGGTCGCTCCTTCAAGCCAATGTCTCCACTCCTCAAAAGCCCATTTAATAGCCAGCAACTCCCGGTTACCAACATCGTAGTTGGATTCTGCAGATGAGAATTTCCTGGACATAAAGGCACAAGGATGTAACTCAAGGGAATCTGGATCCTTCTGAGAAAGGATAGCCCCTACTCCAACCTCCGAGGCATCAACCTCAACAATGAAAGGCAATTCTGGGTTGGGATGTCTAAGGACAGGGGCTGAGACAAAGGCTTGTTTCAAGGCCTGAAAAGATACTTTAGCCTCACATGACCAATTGGTAGGATCTGCTCCCTTCTTAGTAAGTGCCACAATGGGAGCAACTAGGTCAGAGAAAGAGTGAATAAACCTTCTATAATAGTTTGCAAACCCTAAAAAGCGCTGAATTGCTTTTAAGTTGGTGGGTTGCGCCCAACTAAGGATGGCTTGGAGCTTCTTTGGTTCCATTCGGAATCCCCAAGGGGAAATAATGTACCCTAAAAAGGATACCTCCGTGACATGAAATTCACACTTCTCCAGCTTGGCATATAAGTGATTTTCACGTAATTTCTTTAGCACCTGACGCACCTGGGTAACATGTTGTTCTACAGAGTCAGAATATATCAAAATGTCGTCTAAATAGACCACGACGAATCTTCCCAGAAACTCACGGAGCACATCATTAATGAGATCCTGAAAAACTGCCGGAGCGTTAGATAGGCCGAATGGCATGACCAGATACTCATAGTGGCCTGACTGAGTACTGAATGCCGTTTTCCACTCATCCCCTGACCTGATTCTAATGAGGTTATATGCTCCTCTAAGATCAATCTTAGAAAAAATAACAGCCGAACGTAGCTGATCAAAGAGGACAGAGATCAGCGGCAGGGGGTAAGTATTCTTTACTGAGATCTTATTCAACGCTCTAAAGTCAATGCAGGGTCTGAGGGAACCATCTTTCTTCTCTACGAAGAAGAAACCTGCACTTAAAGGGGATTTAGATGGCCTGATAAACCCTTTCTCAAGACTTTCTTTCACATACTCATTCATGGCAACAGTTTCAGGACCAGACAATGCATATAACCTTCCTTTAGGCAACGTGGCACCAGGAATTAACTCTATGGTACAATCATAAGGCCTATGGGGAGGCAAAATATCCGCATTGCCCTTGGAAAACACATCCAAAAAATCCTGGTATTCTCCAGGAATATGTGCAGACCCGGCAGCGGCTACTCGGATAGGAAGCGTAATACATTCTTTATCACAGATGGTACCCCATTGTAGGATCTCCCCAGACTGCCAATCTATGATGGGATTATGAAAGGCCAGCCAAGGGTGACCCAGAACCACAGGAACTGCTGGACAATGGGTAAGAAAAAACTCAATCTTTTCAGAATGTAGAGCTCCCACCGAGAGCAAAACAGGAGGAGTACATAGGGAAATAACCCCATTGGATAAGGGACTCCCATCTAAACCATGCATGGTGATACACCTACCTAAGGTTAGCTGAGGAATACCTAAGGCCTTGGCCCATGTTGGGTCCATAAAGTTTCCTGCAGCTCCACTGTCCACAAAAGCAGAGACCGAGGAACAGAGGCTGTCATAAGAAACTTTAGCTGGAACCAACAGTGAATTATTTGAGGAGATGAGCTGTAGACCAAAGTGAACCCCCTCACTATTCACTTGGTCAGGAAGTTTCCCGACTTGTTTGGACAACTACGGGCAAAATGTCCCTTACCTCCGCAGTATAAACACAGACCAGAATTTTGCCTCCTGGTTCTTTCTTCCGGAGACAATTTGGAGAGACCAATCTGCATAGGTTCCTCCATGTCTACAGGAACGGAAGGAACACAGGGAAAAGAAACTACAGATGCCCCTTTTTCAGCCCTCCGCTCTCTGAGCCGACGATCTATTTTAATAGAGAGCTCCATGAGTTTATCAAGGGTCTCAGGAGCGGGATACTGAAGGAGACTGTCTTTTATAGATTCAGATAAGCCGAGGCGAAACTGACTGCGCAGGGCAGGGTCATTCCAGCCACAGTCGTTCGACCAACGGCGAAACTCCGTACAATAATTCTCTGCAGGATTCCTACCCTGTCTAAGAGCACGCAACTGACTTTCTGCGGACGCCTCTCTATCAGGGTCATCATACAATAGCCCCAAAGATTTTAAAAAGGCGTTTACAGACGATAAGGCCGGATCGTCTGTCTTTAAACCAAAAGCCCAGGTCTGAGGATCCCCCTGAAGCAGAGAAATAATAATTCCAACCCGCTGAGCCTCCGTACCTGAGGAGACTGGTCTTAACCGAAAATAAAGTTTACAAGACTCTTTAAAATTAAAAAACTGTTTTCTATCCCCAGAAAAACGGTCAGGCAGATGCATCTTTGGTTCAGGGATGACCCTCGGGGAAGTCCGTAACAGATCTTCCTGTGAGCTCACCCGGAGGGACAGATCCTGAACCATCTGAGTAAGTTCTTGAATCTGACTAACTAAAAACTGGCCAGGATTTGGCCCAACACCGGTGGGATTCATGAGACCGACAAAATTCTCCCAACTGAATAAGTGAAAAAATTAACTCTAGTTAAAATTTTTTCTTTTGTCTGGCCGGTGATAATGTTATGATTCCTGTACTCCCGACTGGAGAAGATCTTATGACAGGGATCTGAGTGCAGGAACAATATACTGGTTGTGGGAGCTGGAGAGCCTAGTAACCCCTGGCGCCCTAACTCCGTTGTCTCGCCCGTGTTATCAGAAATCCCCTGCGAGACTATGGTTGCTTGAGCCCATGGCAGCCGCGTTCGAAGGGCGGATTATGTCTGCCCAACCCCGATGCCCCCGCAGGTCTTAATGGGAGACAAGGGGAAGTCCGAGACAGGGTGATAACAAGGGGCCCTCTGACTAAACAACCAGGCCAGGGGTTACAAGCTAACTAACAAATTCAAAAGGTATGTGCGGACAAGCCGCCAGGGAAAAAGGACAACCAAGGATCCACTGATCCGACACTCCTATCCAGCACCGCCAGACACCAGAGTGGATCTTGTGGAAGCGGAATCCTCCGCAAAAGCTCCAGAACACAATAAAGCAAATAATAAACAGTAGCGGACAAGCCGCAACACACGGCAGCGCCGCGACTCACGAAAGCCACCAGATGTTAAGGTGCTGGGTCAGACTCCAGGAACAGATGGTAACTTCCGAGTACAGGATCACTGACAACAGGAACAATCGAATGGACCGGGACTAGGAACTCTCTCTGCAGCAGACACAGGCAAACAGGAAGCTATCACCGGCGTCTGTGAGAAGTCCTGGGAGTGCTTATATTTGAGAGCCCTCCAATCCTGATCCAGACAGGGTAATTACATAATGATGCCGTGCAGCTGCATGCTGCACGGCCAAAACACACAAGCACTGATTTAATTAAGACCCAGCAACAGGGAACGCGGTCTGATCGTAGCGTCCCTGTTGCTAGGGTCTGAGCGGCTCCGTGCGCCCGGCGTCTAGGCGTTGCCAGGGAGCCGGCGGCTGAACGCGCCCGGCGTCCCTGGTTGCTAGACCCCGGCGCCTAACAGCATTCTTTAATGTGAAAAAGTGGACCCTTAGCAGAGTGTCCCTCAGTGCTTGGATAGGGGCCTGTTTGGACTTTGGGAGTCTATGGATCCTATCAATAAGAAGGTCTGCGGCAGAAGCCTTCAGTGAAAGTTTCTGAAAAGAGAACCGTGGCATAATCATAAAGCTCAGCATTTGTAACATAATCCATAACGCCCATTATTCTGATATTATTTCTCCGAGACCTGTCTTCTAAATCAATGACTTTATCACATATAGAGAACATGTCTTCCTGAAGGGAGCGTAGAGTAGCAGGACCATCTATAGTGTCTTAAGAAGTCTTCAGCCATTACAGCTGGGCTGTGCATCTGGCAAGAAGTAGCAGATGATGATGTAGCAGTCTCAGAAGGACCACCTGAATTCGAGGTACCAAAGAGATGGACAGGTGGGGCCTTTTTAACCTTTTTTGGAGGTATTGTAAGCCGGCTACAAAGAGACGGACCTCTCAGAGATAGGAAAATACAAACAATCTATAAATAAATGGAGCAGTAGTACACTGTCAGGAGGTTACATCAAGATTACTTAGTTCAAAATTAAAGTCTTAGTCGGGCTGATGGGGGTATCCGAGCCCAAATTTCAAGTAAACATGATGTAATGCAACTCAAATAACACAGTAATGACCAAAAAATTCCACTAGAGGTCAGCGTGATCACAGACGTGAAGTACTCCGCACAGAGAGACACAAATGGCTAAATATATTCAGTGAATAAATCCACAAAATAATATACTGTGAGGTTGTAATCAGAGTGTAATGAGCTGTGCTCAGACGATACTTGAAACTGGGCTCTGCATGTAGACTGAGAGGAAGTAGATGATAGTGGTACCATATAAATACAAGGTAGTTTCACCTCCAGGCAAATGCTTCAATTTAGTGTAATGACCCCGGTCCAGCCGTCAGTACACTTATTTAGCGGCTTATATCAATTTTACACCTTATTGAAGGCAGAAGGCAAAGCATGCGATGGCCAGGCACCAGGATCCAAACTGGCAGCCATCTCACTTCCCAATACCACCGCCGGGCTCCAGTGACTGTGGGCAGCCCGTTCTGTCCCCAGCAGTAGTGGGAGCTGTGCACCCGTCTGAGACAAAAGCGCCTCCAAGTCAGGAGTCCGGAGCGTGCAGGAAAGACTGAGTGCACTTAGCCCCAGAATACAGCCTGTGGCTTCAGCGGTGTCACTAGGCTGCGGCAGTGAACGGTGCCCGGAGTGAGCGGCGCAAACGGATTTTGGACAGAAGGAGTGGGGGACTTAATAGATTGGGTCTTGGTCCCAGTGGCGGCTGAGAGCTATCAGGTAGGGTAGATAAGAAGCCACTTAGTGAGGAGTGCTCCAGAAAGCACGTCTGGATAGATCACGCCCCTTTTATTTATTATTTTATATACTAACAGGGGTGACAGGTGTGGTACATCCCTGCAAAGGCAGATCCAATCTTTCTCATTAGACTCTGCTGTTTTCCCCGGACTCTCACTCAGATGTTCACTGCTGCCAGTAGCACACGTGTGAGAAGCAGAAGTATGGTGGCAGCTGTATTGATCCTGATATGTAATTCTCTGTATCATACTTAACGTACACACATCATCCTTATTACTATTGAGAGTATAGAGGTAAGACACTGATGATGGGAGGGGGGGGGGGTTTGTAAAAATGGATTATAACCTAGCAGATGATGAGGATTACATGGTATTATATGGTGTATTGCATGTAAAGTACCTTGTTCCACACCTACTCTGCTGTAGCAATATACGTTATATAAGGGTGAGTAACACATATACAGGCTTACCAGCGTATGAGCACACACATAAAGGAATGCTACCTTACCAATGCTTCCAGGAGTAACGTTAGGAGACATTTCTCTGATCCATCAGCTCATATGACTGATGTTATTGTTCATCTAGAATCTCCAATTCATACGATATGTTCCACATCCATTATTTTACATTGGTGCTGACATAGGACTTGGCGAGTGACTACATCTCCATTTATACTTCATGGTTAGTTACCAGTACAATAGAGAGATATATCTAAGTCTTATTATAATATTACATTTGTTATTGTGAGTGTTCTCAGGAGGGTGGACACAATGATAGTCTGAGACACAATATTATAAAGCCTTCATTAAAAGTTATGTTTTATTATACACACACATTTACAATTAAGTGTCCCAGAGAGTCGTCTTCTCCTATTGTTTACAAGATTAATATTGTTACAGAAAATGTCACATTTCCATAATGTATTTTATTTCCAGCAGATGGACACACAAGCAGGAATATCTCAGAAGGACATCTAATGTTATCCCCGGATTGTGACATAAAAGATAATGACAGTAGACAGGATTCTCCAGGAGATAACCCCATTACCCCAATTATACATCCAGCTCTATCAGCTGAGCCCTCTGATCCTGGGAAATGTTCTCCTGATCACTCTGATATTGGTGCATCTGTTACAGCTCTGACAGTAGATACAGTGTTTCCCTGTTCTATAGATGCCAAATGTTTTACACAGAACACAAAGCCTATTACCCATCAGACAGGTAAGGCAGGTGAGAGGCCATTTCCATGTTCTGAGTGTGGGAAATATTTTACATACAAATCAGCTTTTGTTACACATCAGAGATATCACACAGGTGAGAAACCATTTCCATGTTCTGAGTGTGGGAAATGTTTTGCACGGAAATCAAATCTTGTTAAACATCAGAGTAGTCACACAGGTGAGAGGCCATTTTCTTGCTCTGAGTGCGAGAAATGTTTTACACGGAAATCAAATCTTGTTAAACATAAGAGTAGTCATACAGGTGAGAGACCATTTCCATGTTCTGAGTGTGGGCAATGTTTTGCACAGAAATCACATCTTGTTACACATCAGAGAAGCCACACAGGTGAGAAGCCTTTTCCATGTTCTGAGTGTGGAAAATGTTTTGCACAGAAATCCAATCTTGTTACACATCAGAGAAGTCACACAGGTGAGAAGCCATTTTCTTGCTCTGAGTGTGGGAAATGTTTTGGACGCAAATCAGATCTTGTTACACATCAGAGAAGTCACACAGATAAGAATCCATTTCCATGTTCTGAGTGTGGGGAATGTTTTGCACACAAATCAGATCTTGTTATACATCAGAGAAGTCACAGAGGTGAGAATCCATATCTATGTTCTGAGTGTGGGAAATGTTTTGCACACAAATCACATCTTGTTACACATCAGAGAAGTCACACAGGTGAGAAGCCATTTTATTGCTCTGAGTGTGGGAAATGTTTTACCCAGAAATCATGTCTTGTTATACATCAGAGAAGTCACACAGGTGAGAAGCCATTTCCATGTTCTGAGTGTGGGAAATGTTTTGCACACAAATCAGATCTTGTTATTCATCACAGAAGTCACACAGGTGAGAAGCCATTTTCTTGCTCTGAGTGCGGGAAATGTTTTGCACAGAAATCACATCTTGTTACACATCAGAGAAGTCACACAGGTGAGAAGCCATTTTATTGCTCTGAGTGTGGGAAATGTTTTACCCAGAAATCAAGTCTTGTTACACATCAGAGAAGTCACACAGGTGAGAAGCCATTTTATTGCTCTGTGTGTGGGAAATGTTTTACCCAGAAATCAAGTCTTATTATACATCAGAGAAGTCACACGGGTGAGAAGCCATTTCCATACTCTGAGAAATAAATCAGCTCTTGCTGCACACAACAGACATCACTTAGGTGAGGAACCATTTTAATCTTCTGGAGTATACTCATCATTGCCATGCGTTTTTCTTCAAGGTTCTTATCCTATCTTCTATGCTTTTTGCAGTATACATGCTACCACTGGGTGAAATATTCAGATGTCATGCCCTCATCTACCACTGCTATGCAGATGACCTGTCTTTTGCTCCAGGTACCCAGTACCAATCCTAAATGGTTGTCTAGCTGAGCTCCAGGTGTTGGTGATGCCAGTTGGCTGTGACTCAGTCCTGGGGAAACAGGTCTTTATGATAGAAGCTCACCACCAAAGGGCAGGGCTACAGCTCAGCTTTGCAAAGCAACCAGACTTACGCTTGGGGATTCAGAGTTACAAAATGCTGATCATGTGCGGAATCTTGGTATCCTGGATGTTGGAGTGACACTTAGATATCAGGTATCTGCCACAATCAGATTGTCATCTGAGGAACATAGCCAGACTCCACCACTTATTTCCCTCAGAAGATCTACCTACAGTCATACATACACTTGTATAATCACGCATAGACTACTTCAATGTCCTCTAACTGGGTCTCCCAGCAAAAGAATTGCACCGCTTGTAGCTTGTACAGAATGCAGCAGCCAGGCTGTTACCTAACCAGCCCGTTCCTGCCACATAACACCCATTCTCTACTCCCTTCACCGGCTGCCAGTAAGATGGGGACTATTAATCTTACTGACTCTCCCAGCCCTACATGACCGGTGTCCAAGGTACCAGAAGCAGCGTCTTCCTCCTTACTGCCCAGCTTGCTTCCATCTGCAGATGGACTGTTACCAGCAGTTCCAAGAATCCTCAAGAAGTTCTGAGATGTCAGAGTGGAGACATGTTGGATGGCACTATTGCTGTGGTGGGGACTGCCGGAGGCACTATCTGTGGCTAGTATCCCCAAGCGGTGCTGAGGTGTCAGAGGGGAGAGACAGGGTGGGTGGCACTAGTGCTGTAATTGGGTTGCCAGATGCACTATGGGTAATTTATTTTTCATCCACTTGGGGTCACTGGAGTACTCGAGATATGAACGGAGAGTTAGCAGGAACAGGCACATTTAAATTAGTAACCTTCCTTCCCCTCCATACTCCCAAAGGTACCTCACGTGGGGAGTTCTCCACAGTTTTTCTATTTTTCATAGATTTTTTCTTTTTTACACTCAATCCCTTCCCAGATTATTAAGAAGCTTTGGTCCGGGATTGTTTGTGCTGCTGCTGCAGCAATTGGCTTGTCGGTGCTCAGGAGAGGAGCACGAGTACGGCGGCTGCCGCGAGTCTGTCTTTAGAAGGAGGAGAGGGGGAGGCTGAGCACAATATATATCGGTTAATATGGTAATAAGTTTCATCTTGCATGCTTTATTATACTTGAGTATAGGCATGCACATGGCAGGATGCCATTTTAACCTTACTTCCTGGTTCTTCTTGCAGGAAGTTTGCTGCTGTCCTACAACACTCGGCCACTGGAGGAGTTGGGGTGTTAGTAGGAATTCGGTACAGCACAGGTTTCACTGATTATAGTGTGTCCCACGTACACTGCACTTCTGGGTTATACACACTTTAGTTACATTTTTACTGAGTCGTGGGACTTGTCTGTTTTTTGTCTACTTGTCTGTGTACATAATGAGTAAGGTAAATGCAAAATCAAAAAAGCAGCTTAGCTGCAAGGTCTGTGAGAGTGTGTTACCTGACGGAACTGCTGCATGCACAGTATGTCTTGCAAATACGACTGCAAATACGAACCCATACCCAGATCCTCCTTGGGTAATGTCTGGGTTACAATCAAAATTGGAAGCTGCGCGATAGGAGCGTGAGACGGATAGATCTGAGGCTAGGGTAATACCAGAAGGGGCTCAGGAGATGTCTAGGGCTTTGCAAGGGTTACAAAAGTCCAAGTCTAGCTCAGTTCCGAAAGATAGTTAGCATTTGTTTTATAACTTACCAGTTTCAGCGATGTTGCATTCTGACGATTCAATGCCAGACCTGATAGCTCAAGAGGAACATGAGGAAGGTGAATTGGGCCAGAAGTCAGATAATGAGGTTACTGATAGTCTGGCCATTGATAATCTCATCGGTCAGTACATCAGGTTCTAAATTTTACGGAGATTGAAGAACCTCTTTCAAATGATGAAGTGTTATTTGCTAAAAGACGGAGAACACCGGTGTGTTTTCCTTATTCAGATTCTCTGAATAAGCAGTTAACAGAAGCATGGAAGAATCCGGATAAACGGTTTTCTATGCCTCAACGGTTTCTGTCAAGTTACCCGTTCCCAGAGTCTATGACGTCTAAATGGTGAAATTGGCCGGCTGTGGATTCCTTGGTGTCAAAACTTTCTAAGAAGTTAACCATTCCAGTTCCAGCTGCTATGACGCTTAAAGGCCCATCAGAGTGTAAGCTAGACGCTATGCTAAAGTCAGTGTATACAGCAGTAGGGGTGTTGCTTAGACCTGCTTTGGTTGGAGTTTGGATTAACAAGGCTGTAGTTGCATGGGCAACACAGCTTAAGTTGGGCCTACAAGAAGAACATCTGTGAATCTGCTGAGTATCTAGGTATGGCTTTTATGGACGTCGGCCTGGTTAGTTCTCACCTTTCAGCTTCACAAGTTGCAGCACAACGTGCACTTTGGCTGCATTCTTGGCAGGCGGAGGCAGAGTCCAAATGAGGAATAGATGCATTGCCTTATGCTGGCGAGATGTTGTTTGGTCCTGAATTGGACAAATGGATTTCTCAGGCCACGGGGAGAAAGTCTGTTTTCCTACCATTGCCTTTACAGGTTCCTAAATGTAAATTATCTGGATCAGCATTCAAATCCTATAGACCTCAGTCCTTTCGAGGCCATGCTAGAAGAACAACCATACACAGTAGACATGGTAGATGACGTGGTTTTCAATAAACCACTAACCGTCATGACACTAAGACGACCGACAAGCCAGTGGCATGACGGGCTTCCAGCCCATCTCGTATCTTCAGTTGTGGGTGTGACAACTGAGGCTGACTTAGGGAAGCTTCAGATGTAGGGGCTGGCGTGCAGGTGAACCGTGGAGGTAAGATTAGGTTCCTAGAAATGCAGGATGTTTGAACACCATCAACCCAAAGGCGTGACCACAACAATGGAGTAAAATATAAAAGTCAATTTATTGAACACACAGTATATATCTTGGCAATGAGATATCTTCAACAGTGAGTGCAGAATGAAATGCAGTACAGTTCCTGGGAATGCAGCTGGTATTTGAGACTGTGGCTATGCAGAACAAGATGACAAAAGTCCTTGCCAAAATCCGGAGTTGAAAAGTCTGTGGCCACAGCTAACCGCTGTAATGAGGAACCAGCAAGTACCGCCCAGTAGGTGGCAGACAGGAGACTGGGATAGGCACTGATACACTGAGGTTGAAGTGAAGTAGATAGAGTTGCCAGAGACTGCCGAACGGAACCGGTGTGAGGAAAGATGTGCTGAACTCACCACTGGAGCAACAGTTTGATGGTGAACATTGATGGATACTGTGGTCCGATGTTGTGTAGAAGGGAGATGCAGAGTGATATATGAATACCGCTAGAGATGACGTGAAGCACCGCTGTAGGCAGATGGTAACACCAAGCACTGCTGGAAGCTGAGGGTGATGTAAGTGACGCGCTGGAAGCCAGTGACACTTTACCACAGAGGCTAGTGAGCGATGCTGTAGATAATGGAAGTAGCAACAATACCAAGACACCGCTGGAAGCAGAGCAGGTCCACAGCTGGAAGCCAATGTCAGGATCGAAGTAGATAGCCAGGAAGCAGAGCTGGAACACTGCAGGAGTCAGGCTGCACCGCAGGGAGGTAATTGGTGCCGGTCTCTTGGAGAAGCTGAATCACAGGAGCTGGAGTACCTGGAAAGTCAAGCTGAGAATTCACCAAACAGGAGAGACATGTATGCAAGGATTGACAACCAAAGCACTGACCCTTACCCAACCCTGGAGCAGGATATTTATACCAGCTGGTGAGCCTGGATTGGCTGGATAATATAGGCAGAGTCCAGACTGCAGCGGATAGGCTGAAAACAACGTGATAAAAAACAAACATGGCTGCGCCCATGTTTGAAACTGGAAGGAAAGTCTGTCTGTATTTTACATGTGGGAATCGGCAGTAATGGCCGCGGAGGGCAGGAGATGCCAAACTTTAAACAAATGGATGTTTTGTGTAATATTGCCATGCCAGCGCTGCGGCAATCAGAGAGGAGAACCTTGAGACACAGATATGCAGTGCGCTGCCCGCAGACAGCGCAGGTGGAATCCAGGCCTGGAACGCTGGGCCAGTCTCAGAAGGCACTTAGCAGGTAAATAATGGGGGTAATAACCCGGATCGTGACAGTGGGAGCACGCCTTCAGACGTTTCATTTGGCGTGGTTTCAGACATCCATAGATGGGTGGATCCGCAATTTAGTGTCCAAATGTTACAAATTAGAGTTTGATTGTCTTTCACCAATGCGATTTTTCAAGACATGTCTGCCTGTATCAGGAGACAAGAAGGCGGTTCTGTAGACCATGATTCAGTCTCTCGTAGAGTCAGCAGTTTTGATTCCGGTCCCAGATCACCAACAGGGTCAAGGTTACTATTCCAGTCTTTTTGTAGTACCAAAGCTGGATGTCTCTGTCAGACCGATATTGAACCTAAAGGGGCTCAATCACTACATCGCTTACTACAGATTCAAGATGGAATCCCTGCATTCAGTGATTGCAGGTTTAGAGCCACATAAATTCATGATTTCTCTGGATCTCAGGGATGCGTACTTACACATTCCAATTTGGCCACCACATCAGGTGTACTTAAGGTTTGCAGTACAACAAAACCATTATCAATTTCAGGCACTACCATTTGGCCTCTCGTCAGTACCTCGGGTGTTCACGAAGGGGATGTCTCTGATGATAGCTCATCTCAGATCCCTGGGAGTGATAATAGTTCTGTACTTCTCATCAAAGCTCCGTCTCAACAGATACTCCTTCAACATAGAAATTGGTTTTGAATCGGCGCTCCACAGCACACACAAACCCAATTAAACTCTGATAGCTGCTCACCAGTTGTGGACGGGCTGTCCCAACAGATTATCAATAAGATCAAAAAAAGCAAAAGAAGGGAGCGCTAGGAGAGTCTAATATTACATTTATTAATGAAACAGTGTTTCAAATGCCACATGAATCACAATATAGCCTAGTAAAAAGTATACACATTTATTTAATAAAATACTGTATTAAATACAGCTGCAATGTATCACCTGAATTAAAAAATAAATAGTGAAATGACACTTAATATAACCCGTATTTTGGCCGTGCGTCCACGGACTAAAAGGTTTTATGGATTAGTTAGTTAGGAAAGATGGTGACGTCTTTCAAATCACTCCAGTTCGGAAGATTTCACTCACGTCCTTTTCAACTAGATGTTCTCGCACAGTGGACAGGCTCGCATTTACAAATTCATCAGATGGTGAGGCTGTCTCCAAGGGCCAGAATACCACTACTCTGGTGGCTCCAAGTACACAATCTCACAGCAAGAAAAATATTTGGAGTCTGGAATTGGATTATTCTGATGACAGACGCAAGTCTCAGAGGTTGGGGAGCAGTGGTCCAAAATTGTCAGTTTCGGGGTCTCTGGTCAGACCGAGAAAGTTTACTTTTAAAATGAAAAAATGGAAAGCGCTATGAAAAATAAATAATTATGTATAAAGGAAAAAATGTTAACAGAGATATGCGGTACCTGTAAATGAAATAGTTTGGTTAAATCGAGAATGTTTACACTCTTTTGAGTGAATATGTAGTGGAGTAGCCAGCACAGTGAGTTTTTATTAACCTGGTTTGCAGGTGTCCTACCTTTCCCTGCGCTTAGGATGTTCACAAGCCGCTGTGGCTCTGATGTGTGTTGCCGTGCGGCGGCCGGCGAGGCTAGCGGCTTTGATGTTTCTTGCCGCACGGCGGCCGGCGGGGCTGGCAGCGTTTCAGATCCCGCTGCGTCCAGCGGGACTGTGCGCTCTGTAGTTTCTTTCCTGGCTCCAGGTGCAGCACGGTACATAACAAGCGCAGTTAATTTTAATTTTCACAAGAAAGTTTACTGTCAATAAATGTCCTGGAACTCAGGGCAATTTACAACACGCTGCGACAGGTTCAGTCAGACAACGTGACGTCACATACAGCAACAAACAAGGAGGAACTCAAAGTCGCATGGCCATGCGGGAAGTTGCTTGAATCCTTAAGTGATATTGTTGGCAGTGTTTATTCCAGGAGTGGACAACTGGGAGGCGGATTATCTCAGCCGTCAGGATTTTCATCAAGGGGAATGGGCCCTAACTCCAGAGGTGGGTTTACCCACAGGTGGATCTAATGGCATCTTGCCAAAATCATCAAACACCCCAGTATGTGTCCAGAACAAGAGATCCAAAGGCAGTGGCAGTGGATACTCTCACAATCACGTGTCCGTACAGCCTCATGTATCGGTTTCCACCTTTTCCACTGCTTCCTCAGTTGCTAAAGCGGATCAAATTACAGTCCATGATAGTCATATTAGTGGCGCCTCATTGGCCTTGGAGAGCGTGGTTCTCGGATCTCAGAGGTCTACTCGCAGATAATCCGTGGACACTCCCGCTACGTCCAGCCCTGCTACAACAGGATCCATTCCTGTACCTCGATTTAGCGCTGCTGCGTTTGATGGGGTGGCTGTTGAAACCACTCTCTTCAGATGAGAGGGCATTCCAGAATCAGTTATACCAACCATGTTACATGCTAGAAAGAGAAAGCCAGTAACGGCAGCTCATTATCAAAGGATTTGGCATGCCTGTATAGGGTGGTGTGAAGCTCGGAATTTTCCGACCTCAAGTTATCCTTTCAAGTTATCCCGTCTTTTGCTATTTTTACAGACTGGGTTAGATGGAGAACTGCGTTTATCTACACTAAAGGTGCAGGTCTCTGCCTTGTCAATTTACTTTCAAAGGCGTTTGGCCCTTTTGCCAACTGTTCACACTTTCCTGCAAGGTGTCCTCAGAGTACAACCTCCATTTATACCACCTACAGCGCCATGGGATTTGAATCTGGTTTTAGATTTTTTACAGTCTTCAAATTTTGAACCCTTGCAACAAGTGGATGTTAAGTTTCTGACTTGGAATACAGTTTTTCTCCTAGCCTTAGCTTCAGCAAAGCGTGTTTCAGAATTGGGTTCCCTTGTCCTGCAAGCCACCGTATCTGGTGTTTCATGATGATAGAGCGGAACTTCGGACGAATCCCGCTTTCCTACCAAAGGTAGTATCTTCTTTTCAAATCAATCAACCAATCGTAGTTCCGGTATTATCAGAGGGTGCAGGAACTCCAGCTACATTGGATGTGGTACGCGTACCCCGCATTTATGTAGCCCAAACATCAACAGTACGTAAAACGGATATGTTGTTTGTTCTCTATGATGCAGTAGGTTGGCCAGCTTCCAAACAGACCTTGGCCAGATAGATTAACTTGACCATTCATCAGGTGCACTTTCATGCTAGTCTAACACCGACTGCATGTGTCAGCACATTCCTTGCATTCTGTGGGAACGTCATGGGAGCAGGTCATGGAGCTTTTATGACGCAACTTTGCAGTGCGGCTACATGGTCATCAGTGCACACGTTTGTGCGCTTTTACAAGTTTAATACGTTTGCGGCATCAGCATCTAGCTTTGGCCGTCTAGTGTTACAGGTGCCAAACAGCTCTCCCGCCCAAGGGGGAAACTTTGGTATGTCCCAAGAGTACTACAGTGACCCATAGTGGATGAAAAAATAGGATATTGGTACTTACCAGATAAATCCTTTACTTTGAATCCACAGGGGGCACTGGACGCCCACCCAGAGCAGTTTCACCTGTCCTGTGGTAAGTTCAGTAGATCTTATGGTAACGGATTCTCACCAACTTGCTCAATTGTTAAGGTGATTGTTGTTATCTATTGTCGCGTCAACTGTTCAGTTGTCCATTTCATTATGTGTCAACTTTATCGTTGTCCGTTATGTTATAATGTTATATGTAATTCTCTAATGTTCATCCTATCTATTGCTCCTGTTTGGCTCAGTAAAAACACTGAGGTACCTTGGTGTATGGAGGAGGTGGAGGGTTACTAATTTAAATATTTAAATGTGCCTGTCCCTGCTAACACACCGTCCATATCTCAAGAGTACTCCAGTGCCCCCTTTGGATTCAAAGAAAATAATTTATCTGGTAAGAACCAAAATCCTATTATTATCCCCAAGCAGCACTAAGGTGTCCGAGGGGGAGACCGGGCGGTGGCAGTAGTGGCGGGGCGATGGTGGGTGGCAGTAGTGGGGGGAACAGGGCGTGGCAGTATTGGGGAGAGAGTGTGGTGGCAGTAGTGGGGAAAGACAGGGTGGGTGGCAGTAGTGGGGGGAGACTGGGTGGGTGTCAATAGTGGTGGGAGACAGGGTGGTGGCAGTATTGGGGGGAGATGGGGCGGGTGGCAGTTGTGTGGGGAGACAGGGTGGTGGCAGTAGTGGGGGAAGACAGGGCGGTGGCAGTCTGGGGAGACAGGGCGGGTGGCAATAGTGGTGGGGAGATGGGTGGCAGTAGTGGGGGGAGACAGGGCGGATGCAGTAGTGGGGGGGAGACAGGGCATGGCAGTATTGGGGGAGAGAGTGCGGTGGCAGTAGTGGGGGAAGACAGGGTGAGTGGCAGTAGTGGGGGGAGACTGGGGTGGGTGGCAGTTGTGTGGGGAGACATGACAGTGGCAGTAGTGGATGTAGACAGGGTGGTGGCAGTAGGGGGATGAGACAGGGCGTGTGGCAATAGTGGTGGGGAGAGGGGTGGCAGTAGTGGGGGGAGACGGTGGGTGGCAGTAGTGGGGGGAGACTGGGTGGGCGGCAGTAGTATAGGGAGATAGGGCGGGTGGCAGTAGTGCAGGGAGACAGGGTGGATGGCAGTAGTGGGTGAGATGGTGGGAGGCAGTAGTGGGGGTAGACAGGGTGGATGGCAGTAGTGGGTGAGATGGTGGGAGGCAGTAGTGGGGGGAGACAGGGCGGGTGGTCACAGTGCAGTACCAGGGGCTGCTGGAGGCAGTAAAGAGGTGTATGTGTCCTGCACAGAACCAGTTGATAATTAGATAATGATTATGCTTCCTTATTTCTAATGAATCCCTTGTATGTGTTACTGTTATTTGCTGTGTCAGCCTTTATGTGTGTTCTGTGTAATAATCCTGAAAGTAGTGCTGCTACCGATCTCATATCATTTGTAGTAACTTGGAAAAGATGAGATATGAGGTGCACTCTGGAAGCTTATAGGGGGTTAATCAGAGATGAACGCAGATGTGACATCACGCAGCCTCCCCGGAAAATGGTACCGGCCCACCCGCGTTCACCCCTCAGGGATGTGATCGCAATGTGTGTGTCCGCACGGCCGCTGCGCATGTGCATTGTGCCACCACCTGCAAACTGCTGCGGCCCGCTGTTGCGGCTGGGTCTGAATGACCCCCATAGACTGTTTTGCAGAGTAAAGTATTTTTAATGTTTAATACACAGATTTTTCTCTATATTTTAAAGATATGAAAAAAACAAAAGATTTCCATTGAGTCTTTTTATGTGTCTGTGTATTATCTTATTTCCAGATAATTGTCGCTATGGTGACAGAAACAATTTCCTGTTAATGTGTCATTGTATTGTTACTTTTGTGTCCACATAATATCAGTGTTGCTGTGTATAAATACCCGTCTGGTGTGTAAAGGTGGGTACACATGCTGCCATTGTGATTGTGCGATTTCCCTTGAACTGGCCGGAGCCCAGAACCACCAGTAGTGACTGTATGTACTTGTGATTGTGGCTATGTGTGATTGTGACATATCATGTGAATAGTGGGTGACATTACAGGGGGGGGGAGTCTCTGTGTAAGTAAATAGTGGCAGACATTTTATATCAGTGCATTTATGTGGAGTGGGGGCAGTGGCCTGTCAGGAAGCTGCAATTACATCATGTGACTTCCTCTGGTTTCCATATTCCCCTCTGGGGTGGGTGTGTGTGTGTGTGTGTATATATATATATATATATATATATATATATATATATATTGTCAAAAAAATGGAGAGCGCACTCTTGATTATATAAGAAGTAACAACTTTTACTTTGTAGCATTTGAATACATACATTGAATGTTAATGCCCAACGGAAGTACCTGACGTACGAAACGCGTTGGGCGTGGCTAAGTGACGTAGACGCCGTGACGTCAACCCCCGGATTCAGAGCCGGAGACCAGACGAGCTGTGGTTCGGGAGATATACCGGCTAAGTTGCGGTGGAAACACCTTGCTGATGAATTTTAACTTTCAATGTATGTATTCAAATGCTACAAAGTAAAAGTTGTTACTTCTTATATAATCAAGAGTGCGCTCTCCATTTTTTTGACAGTCTTCACCCTTACTCCAGTGGCTTGGAGTGGATCTGAAGCTGCACTCATTGTGGTATCATAAACTCTGATTCACAACAGTTCCTGTTGCGCAATACCTGAACATTTTGAAAGAATATATATATATATATATATATATATATATATATATATATATGTTGTAACACTGTAGGGGTGCAAGGCGCCTCTTCCTGGGGAATATGGCAGCACGCAGCAGCTGAGGAACAACACAAGTCCAGTTTCTGGTACAACTGGCCCCGGCCAGTTTTATTGAAACAGAAAATAAAACAAACACCAAAAGAAAATACCTTGCCTGTCCGGCACTAACTAACACAGGATATTCCTAACTGTCACTAAACAAAACAAAGAGTTCTCCAGTAAATACTGTGTAGCTCACTTGTATCAGAAAGCGTGTTCCTCTCACACAGACCCTGCAGCATTCCCAGGCAGTCTCCCCATACTAATCAGGCTAGCAGCCCTATAACACTGTTACACAGCTGAAACCCTGATTAGCCCTCTGTGAGGCCAAAGACCCGAACTGGGCCCAATGTCTAGAACTCTCCTTATCGCTCTCTTAGAGCCTATACCCAGCTTTTACAGCAAACTGAAAAGGTTCTGACAAAACCAAAAGCATTTTTCCTAGAAGTTAACACTTTCTAAAACATGTAAGACAAGAACCTGGGACAAACATACCTGCCCTCAAACACTATCCCAGTGTTCTTGTCACAATATATATATATATTACACTGCTCAAAAAAATAAAGGGAACACTTAAACAACACAATGTAACTCCATGTCAGTCACACTTCTGTGAACTCAAACTGTCCACTTAGGAAACAACACTAATTGACAATCAATTTCCCATGCTGTTGTGCAAATGGAATAGACAACAGGTAGAAATTATAGGCAATTAGCAAGACACCCCCAATAAAGGAGTTGTTCTGCAGGTGGTGACCACAGACCACTTCTCAGCTCCTATGCTTTCTGGCTGATGTTTTGGTCACTTTTGAAAGCTGGCGGTGCTTTCACTCTAGTGGTAGCATGAGACGGAGTCTACAACCCACACAAGTGGCTCAGGTAGTGCAGCTCATCCAGGATGGCACAGCAATGCGAGCTGTGGCAAGAAGGTTTGCTGTGTCTGTCATCGTAGTGTCCAGAGCATGGAGGCGCTACCAGGAGACAGGCCAGTACATCAGGAGCTGTGAAGGAGGCCGTAGGAGGGCAACAACCCAGCAGCAGGACCGCTACCTCTGCCTTTGTGCAAGGAGGAACAGGAGGAGCACTGCCAGAGCCCTGCAAAATGACCTCCAGCAAGCCACAAATGTGCATGTGTCTACTCAAATGATCAGAAACAGACTCCATGAGGGTGGTATGAGGGCCCAACGTCCACAGGTGGTCGTTGTGCTTACCGCCCAACACCGTGCAGGAAGTTTGGCATTTGCCAGAGAACACCAAGATTGGCAAATGCGCCACTGGCGCCCTGTGCTCTTCACAGATGAAAGCAGGTTCTTACTGAGCACATGTGACAGATGTGACAGAGTCTGGAGACGCCAAGGAGAATGTTCTGCTGCCTGCAACATCCTCCAGCATTACCGGTTTGGCAGTGGGTCAGTAATGGTGTGGGGTGGCATTTCTTTGGGGGGCTGCACAGCCCTCCATGTGCTCGCCAGAGGTAGCCTGACTTCCATTAGGTACCGAGATGAGATCCTCACACCCCATGTGAGACCATATGCTGGTGCGGTTGGCCCTGGGTTCCTCCTAATGCAAGACAATGCTAGACCACATGTGGCTGGAGTGTGTCAGCAGTTCCTGCAAGACGAAGGCATTGATGCTATGGACTGGCCCGCCCGTTCCCCAGACCTGAATCCAATTGAGCACATCTAGGACATCATGTCTCGCTTCATCCACCAATGCCACGTTGTAGCACAGACTGTCCAGGAGTTGTTGGATGCTTTAGTCCAGGTCTGGTAGGAGATCCCTCAGGAGACCATCCGCCACCTCATCAGGAGTAGGGTGGCCAATCCCGGGATCGGCGGGATCCCGGGATTTAGGCCCAAAAATGTCCGGGATTCAATCCCGGGATTGGAAGCTCCAATCCTGGGGATTGAGGGATCAGCATTGAGCGTCCACAGGACGCTCAGACGCTGCCTGGCTTCCTCCTTCCGGGTCCCCAGCGCAGCGTGAGAGGTCACGCTGCGCTGTCAGAAGCCGTCAGCAGCGATGAAAGGATGATCCCCGCCCGCCCGCCCTCGGTATATGGTAAGTTATATGTGCGGGTGGGCGGGGCGGGGTGGGGCGAGGGGGCGGCCACTTATCTAAAAGCCAATCCCGGGTATCCCGGGAATCCCGGGATTGGCCATTTTTCAATCCCAATCCCCGGGATTGAAAAAAAGGCCCAGGATTGGCTTCCCTAATCAGGAGCATGCCCAGGCATTGTAGGGAGGTCATACAGGCACATGGAGGCCACACACACTACTGAGCCTCATTTTGACTTGTTTTAAGGACATTACATCAAAGTTGGATCAGCCTGTAGTGTGTTTTTCCACTTTAATTTTGAGTGTGACTCCAAATCCAGACCTCCATGGGTTAATAAATTTGATTTCCATTGATAATTTGTGTGTGATTTTGTTGTCAGCACATTCAACTATGTAAAGGACAAAGTATTTAATAAGAATATTTCATTCAGATCTAGGATGTGTTACTTTAGTGTTCCCTAAATTATATACGGCGTATAGGCCAGCCATCACACACAGGGCAGATTATATATATATATATATATATATATATATATATAATCTAGCAGATGTGCGGCACTCAGGTATATGAAACTTGCAGGTATCAACGTTTCAATTTTATGAAAATTGTCATCAGGATAATCAAGAACAAACAATGTATTCACCTTATATCCCCCCCATTGTGAACAGCAGCGGCTCCCGTCTGGCAGGACCCGCCCAACGGCCGAGGCGCTGGGAGATGACGTAAATACTTCATGCGTTATACTCGTCATCCCGGAGACCCGTCACCATGGAAACCCGAGATAGTGACCCTGATACAAATAACAGTAATGTAACACAGGACAGCAGAGAGGAGTCACATTATAACACATGATACACATGCCTATGGACAAAAAGTCTCACGGCAGCTAAATGGCTAGAAAATAAATACTATATATGGGGGATGGCTCAATAATGCAGCTATATAACTATGTGAGCCTATAGTAGATGCCTTATAGTGACCAAAGGTCATGGGATAAGGTTATATAATTATATGTACTAATAATGAGTGGACTAGAGGGAAAACACACTGGCAAAACAGATTCATGACTGGATAGCTAATGGGTCAATGAATCAGGTGCTACATAATAGTGCAGGCTATTGAAAACATGCTAGTGACACGGCCTCATTCACACCCCGAGTGGTGATGACGTCCAATTTCTTGATCCATCTTGTCTCACATCTTAACAATGCTCGATGTCTGTCCCCTCTCCTAATTCTGGGGGCTACATGATCGATCATTCGATATTTGAGGCTAGCAAGCGAGTGCCGTGCTTCCACAAAGTGGCGTGCCACCGGCTGGTCGCTGGTTCCATTGGTTAAGGCTGCTCTAATAGTAGAGCGATGAGTGGTCATCCTCTCCTTGAATTTTCTTATCGTATTGCCTATGTAACACAAGCCACAGGGGCAAACTATCTGATATACCACGTAGGTGGATTCGCAAGTCAAGTGATGTTGTATCCTAATTTTGTAGCCCAAATGCGGATGACAGAATGTGTCACCTATGATGAGATGCCTACAGGTGATACATGAGCATCTGAAGCATCCTGCTTTTAATGGAGCTAACAGGCGATTATCATAGGGATGATTTTTAGTGGAGATGTCTGTCTTGACCAAGATGTCCCTCAAATTCCTGGCTCGCTTGTAGCAAGGCATGATGTCTGTAGATTGTAGATCTAACTTATTGTCCGTTTGAATCACGTGCCAGTTTTTCTTAGTCACTCTGTTTGTTATTACTGAAGTGGCATTAAATTCACTCTTCCATGGAAATTTTGATTTAGCCTCTGATGTAGCGTCTTATGTAGTAATTTGGTACGGTCCATCTGTAACACTTTATATTTGGTTTCGATCAGCTGCTTGATATACCCTCGCATAACCAGTCATTGAATCAAATCATCGATCTGTGTTTCGGTCATCTTGATATTATTGTTGGATCCTATGAATTCTGATCATTTGTGAATATGGCAGTCCAAATTTTAACCCTCTTGGATGACAACTGGAGCCATGCAGGAACGTATTCCTATCTGTGGGTTTGGTGAATACTGTGGTACTAATCAGAGCATTGTTCATAGAGATCCTTACATCCAAAAAGTCAATGCTACTTTCATCCATTTGATATGTAAGCTTGACAGGGCTGTCAGAGGCATTGTGTGCGTCCAAGATTTCTTTCAGGCTGCTGGATTGGCCCTTCCAAATGCTTAGTACATTGTCCATAAACTTCTTATGTATAAGGTATATAAGGTGATTACATTGTTTGTTCTTGTTTATCCTGACAACAATTTTTATAAAATGTAAACATTGATACCTGCAAGTAGTGCTGTTTGAAGTTTGATATACCTGAGTGCTGCACATATGCTAGATTTTATATATATATATATATAATCTGCCCTGTGTGTGCCAACCGGCCTATACGTCGTATATAATTATGTGTCCTGCCCCGTGTATATAATTATGTGTCCTGCCCCGTGTATATATTTATGCGCCCTGCCCCGTGTATATAATTATGTGTCCTGCCCCGTGTATATAATTATGTGTCCTGCCCCGTGTATATAATTATGCGTCCTGCCCCGTGTATATAATTATGCGTCCTGCCCCGTGTATATAATTATGTGTCCTGCCCCGTGTATATAATTATGTGTCCTGCCCCGTGTATATAATTATGTGCCCTGCCCCGTGTATATAATTATGTGTCCTGCCCCGTGTATATAATTATGTGTCCTGCCCCGTGTATATAATTATGTGTCCTGCCCCGTGTATATAATTATGTGTCCTGCCCCGTGTATATAATTATGTGTCCTGCCCCGTGTATATAACTATGTGTTCTGCCCCGTGTATATAATTATGTGTCCTGCCCCGTGTATATAACTGTGTCCTGCCCCGTGTATATAATTATGTGTCCTGCCCCGTGTATATAATTATGTGTCCTGAATCGTGTATATAATTATGTGTCCTGCCCCGTGTATATAATTATGTGTCCGGCCCCGTGTATATAATTATGTGTCCTGCCCCGTGTATATAACTATGTGTCCTGCCCCGTGTATATAACTATGTGTCCTGCCCCGTGTATATAACTATGTGTCCTGCCCCGTGTATATAATTATGCGTCCTGCCCCGTGTATATAATTATGCGTCCTGCCCCGTGTATATAATTATGCGTCCTGCCCCGTGTATATAATTATGCGTCCTGCCCCGTGTATATAATTATGTGTCCTGCCCCGTGTATATAATTATGTGTCCTGCCCCGTGTATATAATTGTGTCCTGCCCCGTGTATATTATGCGTCCTGCCCCGTGTATATAATTATGTGTCCTGTCCCGTGTATATAATTATGCGTCCTGCCCCGTGTATATAATTATGTGTCCTGCTCCGTGTATATAATTATGCGTCCTGCCCCGTGTATATAATTATGTGTCCTGTCCCGTGTATATAATTATGCGTCCTGCCCCGTGTATATAATTATGTGTCCTGCTCCGTGTATATAATTATGCGTCCTGCCCCGTGTATATAATGATGTGTCCTGCCCCGTGTATATAATGATGTGTCCTGCCCCGTGTATATAATGATGTGTCCTGTACCGTGTATATAATTATGTGTCCTGCCCCGTGTATATAATTATGTGTACTGCCCCGTGTATACAATTATGTGTCCTGCCCCGTGTATATAATTATGTGTCCTGTACCGTGTATATAATTATGTGTCCTGTACCGTGTATATAATTATGTGTCCTGCCCCGTGTATATAATTATGCGTCCTGTCCCGTGTATATAATGATGTGTCCTGTACCGTGTATATAATTATGTGTCCTGCCCCGTGTATATAATTGTGTCCTGCCCCGTGTATATAATTATGTGTCCTGCCCCGTGTATATAATTATGTGTCCTGCCCCGTGTATATAATTATGTGTCCTGCCCCGTGTATATAATTATGTGTCCTGCCCCGTGTATATAATTATGTGTCCTGTAACGTGTATATAATTATGTGTCCTGCCCCGTGTATATAATTATGTGTCCTGCCCCGTGTATATAATTATGTGTCCTGCCCCGTGTATATAATTATGTGTCCTGCCCCGTGTATATAATGATGTGTCCTGCCCCGTGTATATAATTATGTGTCCTGCCGTGTATATAATTATGTGTCCTGCCCCGTGTATATAATTATGCGTCCTGCCCCGTGTATATAATTATGTGTCCTGCCCCGTGTATATAATTATGTGTCCTGCCCCGTGTATATAATTATGTGTCCTGCCCCGTGTATATAATTGTGTCCTGCCCCGTGTATATAATTATGTGTCCTGCCCCGTGTATATAATTATGCGTCCTGCCCCGTGTATATAATTATGTGTCCTGCCCCGTGTATATTATGCGTCCTGCCCCGTGTATATAATTATGTGTCCTGCCCCGTGTATATAATTATGTGTCCTGCCCCGTGTATATAATTATGTGTCCTGCCCCGTGTATATAATGATGTGTCCTGCCCCGTGTATATAATTATGTGTCCTGCCCCGTGTATATAATTATGTGTCCTGTCCCGTGTATATAATTATGTGTCCTGCCCCGTGTATATAACTATGTGTCCTGCTCCGTGTATATAACTATGTGTCCTGCCCCGTGTATATAATTATGTGTCCTGCCCCGTGTATATAATTATGCGTCCTGCCCCGTGTATATAATTATGCGTCCTGCCCCGTGTATATAATGATGTGTCCTGCCCCGTGTATATAATTATGCGTCCTGCCCCGTGTATATAATTATGCGTCCTGCCCCGTGTATATAATTATGTGTCCTGCCCCGTGTATATAATTATGTGTCCTGCCCCGTGTATATAATTATGTGTCCTGCCCCGTGTATATAATTATGCGTCTTGCCCCGTGTATATAATTATGTGTACTGCCCCGTGTATATAATGATGCGTCCTGCCCCGTGTATATAGCTATGTGTCCTGCCCCGTGTATATAACTATGTGTCCTGCCCCGTGTATATAATTATGCGTCCTGCCCCGTGTATATAATTATGCGTCCTGCCCCGTGTATATAATTATGTGTCCTGCCCCATGTATATAATTATGTGTCCTGCCCCGTGTATACAATTATGTGTCCTGCCCCGTGTATATAATTATGTGTCCTGTACCGTGTATATAATTATGTGTCCTGCCCCGTGTATATAATTATGCGTCCTGTCCCGTGTATATAATTATGCGTCCTGCCCCGTGTATACAATTATGTGTCCTGCTCCGTGTATATAATTATGCGTCCTGCCCCGTGTATATAATTATGCGTCCTGCCCCGTGTATATTATGCGTCCTGCCCCGTGTATATAATTATGCGTCCTGCCCCGTGTATATAATTATGCGTCCTGCCCCGTGTATATAATTATGCGTCCTGCCCCGTGTATATTATGCGTCCTGCCCCGTGTATATAATTATGCGTCCTGCCCACGTCTAGTGCGCACTTCTACATTTCTATACCAGTGATGGGTGTCACATGCAGATCACTGGGCGACAATATACTCTGGGTGAAATTTGTTACAGCATGTCTTCAGGAACGCTGGGTTTAGCCTCCCTGTATATCTTTCCTAAGGGCCAGGTTATACAGCTCTGACTCCTACCTACCCCTGTGGTGCTGAGTAGTTGAGTAAGTGCCCATTGCAGTTGTATCGTTTATCGCATTGTTTGTGACTTGTGCTTAGTTCTGCTGTCTGACTTTAATACTATGTTGTTATATATACGTATTATATCTCTTTTCTGTCCCTCTCAAACCTTTGGATTGTTATGTTCCTAAACTAAATCAAGCTGACCAACTTGCTTCTCGCCTAGAACCAGCACCAGTACAACAACCACCTTGGGTGGCTTCTTTTGCGCAGGTTTTGACGCGTATAGCGGATCACTTGGCTACACCTGCTATACCTCCAGCTACAGGGTTTCCTCCACAGCCTCCATGGGGAGATGTCTCCTCACATTCAGTCCAGGATTTGGCTCAGACCTCTGCGGCCTCTCAGCAGATGTTACCGGCTGACAAGTCTGTGGAAGGGAAAGCACGTAGACGTCTGACACCGTCCTCACAGTCTACACAGCTTTCAGGATGTGAGATGTCATCAGAAGATGAGGCTGACTCCTCGCTCCCTGAGTCCCCCTCAGGTGAAGAAGATTGTCTCAGTGGATGTGCCCGCATTGATTCACGTGGTAAAGTCCATATTGACAATAGAAGAACAGGAGCCACCATCAAAGTCTAAGACTCCAGTCTTAGCTGAATACCCGCTATCAGATCAGCTTACTGATATCATGCAGGAAGCATGGGGTACACCAAATAAGAGGTTTACACTGCCAAAGAAAATGGCTTCTTTTTACCCTCTTCCACCGGTAGAATGTGCTTAATGGGAACTACCTCCCACAGTTGATGCTCATGTGGCACGTCTAGTGCGCACTTCTACATTTCTATACCAGTGATGGGGAATCTTTGGCACTCCAGCTGTTGTTGAACTACACATCCCAGCATGCCCTACTACAGTGTTAGCATGGCCAAATAGCAAAACTGTAGCAAGGCATGCTGGGATGTGTAGTTCAACAACAGCTAGAGTGCCAAAGGTTCCCCATCACTGGCCTATTCCATAAAAGTCTTCTTTGAAAGACCTGACAGACAGAAAAGTTGAAACCTGTCTTAAAACCATTTTTTCCCTTACGGGGGCAATTACAAGACCAGCTATGGCCTCAGCATGGGTGGCCAAGGCTGTTTCAGGCTGGGTGGATGCATTTAGAAGATAGTCTCTCGGTGAACACCACAAGAGAACAGTTATCCTATATAACAAATATAAGGCAAGCAGCTGCCTAGTTGGAATAAGCAGCCTTAGATACAGGCCTACAAGCTTCAGCTACCTCAGTAGTAGCCAGCCGAGCAGTGTGGCTACGGCCCTGGAAGACTGATTCAGAATCCAAGAAGACGTTGGAATCCCTCCCTTTGCTGAAGATATTCTGTTTGGAATGGAATTGAAGAAAATAGTGGCCATCTTACCAGTCCCTAAATCAGCGTTTCTGCTCTCAGCATCAACTTCTAAACCAAAATCCTCTGCTTTCTGGTCCTTTCAGACCCAGGTCAAAGCAAAAGGACAAGCTTATTCCAGACAGTGTCAATCAACCGTTTCAATCAAAACCGTTACATGCCTGGGCAGCCAGACGTCCGATTTCCAAATCAGAAGACATACCCTCCACCTGACCACGCGGGCCTCCACCTGTGGGACACCAGGGTGGGAGGCAGACTTCTGCAGTTTGCACAGGTATGATGTCAGTCCACCACAGATACCGGGGTGCAAGAAGTGGTTTCTTGGAGATCTTAGCGGTAAAATGGAAGTGTATTTCATATATGCAGCAGCTGTGTAGTGTGTGACTCACGTTACACGTTTCACTGCACCTGGCACCTTCATAGGAGGATGTCAGAGAAGTAGTCTCACCTTGTCAGAGTAATGAGTAAGGGGTATATTTACTAAGGTACGGCTTTTTTGAAGTAGAGATGTTGCCCATAGCAACCATTCAGATTCTACTTACCATTTATCTAGCACCTATTAGAGCAGGCATTCCCACGGTCCTCAAGGCACACCAACAGTGCAGGTTGTAGTGATATCCAGGTTGCAGCACAGATGGTTACATCAAAATAATTGAGCTACTAATTAAGTCACCTGTGTTCAAGCCTGGATATCACTAAAACCAGGACTGTTAGTGTGCCTTGAGGACCGTGGTTGGGAATGCCTGTATTAGAGGATAAAAGCTAGACCCCGGTTTGGTTGCTATGTGTCATGAGGTGAGTACTCACTGCCGCCGAGTCCGGGGTCTGGCCGCTGCGGCTGTTGGCGCTGCTGTGTGACCGCAGGGGGACATTGCGCAGGAACTCACCACCGTGAGGTCCGGGGTCCGGCCACTGTCGGTATGGCTGCTATGGTGCTAGTGTGGCTGCAGGGAGGGGGCGGGGCAGTAAGCAGTGAGGATTTTGTGACTTCTGGGAGACCAGGAGGATTGAGGTTCAGGTAGGCTGCAGTGCTTCTGTGTGTTTGCAGCACAGGAGGCGGCCATGTTGGAGACCAGTTTATTCTGTACCACTGGGGTAAGTGGTTAGCCAATCCCGTGGCTTCACTACCTATAAATAAGCTGAGCATTAGGCACTCTCTTCCAGTGCTTTGTTGTTACTAGACAGCATCCCAGCTCTGAGCTCCAGCAGATTTATCTGTGTCCATCCAAGTGTCCTGGTCCCGACTCCGCTCCCTCTGTTGGCTAGCCATTCCTCGCTGTTTTGATACCCGCCAGCTCCCCGGTACGCTGTACAGTTAACTGGGCGGTACTGCCGGTCTATCCTGAGTCCCGTGGTGGGGTGCCAGCTTCCCCGTAATATACTTCTCTTAAAGAAACAGCAGCAGTATTCTTCATTCTCCTCTTAAAGACACAGCCGCAGTATTCTTCAGTCTTGTCTTAAAGACACAGGCGCAGTATTCTTCAGTCTTGTCTTAAAGAAGAAAGTAGTGCGGCATTGCTGCTATAACTCTGCTACATTATCCTGTATGTACTGACAGTATTTACTATATACATCATACACTCTCTCATAGCTAGCCAAGCCTCTGTGGTGGCCGACCGCAGCACTGAGCATGGGCCCCTGTCACTACATTCCCCCCATGGGCCCCTGTCACTACATTCCCCCCATGGGCCCCTGCCGCTACATTCCCCCCATGGGCCCCTGTCGCTACATTCCCTCATGGGCCCCTGTCACTACATTCCCCTCATGTGCCCCTGTCGCTACATTCCCCTCATGGGCCCCTGTCGCTATATTCCCCCCATGGGCCCCTGTCGCTACATCCCCCCGTGGGCCCCTGTCGCTACATTCCCAACATGGGCCCCTGCCGCTACATTCCCCCCATGGGCCCCTGCCGCTACATTCCCCCCATGGGCCCCTGCCGCTACATTTCCCCCATGGGCCCCTGCCGCTACATTCCCCGCATGGGCCCCTGTCACTACATTCCCCGCATGGGACCCTGTCGCTACATTCTCCCCATGGGCCCCTGTCCCTACATCCCCCCCATGGGCCCTGTCACTACATTCCCCCCATGGGCCCCTGTCACTACATTCCCCCCATGGGCCCCTGTCACTACATCCCCCCCATGGGCCTCTGTCACTACATTACCCCCATGGGCCCCTGTCACTACATTCCCCCCATGGGCCCCTGTCACTACATTCCCCCCATGGGCCCCTGTCACTACATTCCCCCATGGGCCCATCACCCCTCAGTCCCACACTGCCTCTCCACCATGGCTGACATGGGCCCCTGTCACTACATTCCCTGCATGGGCCCCTGTCACTACATTCCCCCCATGGGCCCCTGTCACTACATCCCCCCCATGGGCCCAGTCACTACATTCCCCCCATGGGGCCCTGTCACTACATCCCCGCCATGGGCCTCTGTCACTACATTCCCCCCATGGGCCCCTGTCACTACATTCCCCCCCATGGGCCCAGTCACTACATTCCCCCCATGGGGCCCTGTCACTACATCCCCCCCATGGGCCTCTGTAACTACATTCCCCGCATGGGCCCCTGTCACTACATTCCCCCCATGGGCCCCTGTCACTACATTCCCCCCATGGGCCCCTGTCACTACATTTTCCCCATGGGCCCCTGTCACTACATTCCCCGCATGGGCCCCTATCACTACATTCCCCCCATGGGCCCATCACACCCCAGTCCCACACTGGCTCTCCACCATGGCTGACATGGGCCCTGTCATACATCCCCCCAATGGGCCCCTGTCACTACATTCCATGCATGGGCCCCTGTCACTACATTCCCCCATGGGCCCCTGTCACTACATTCCCCCCATGGACTCCTGTCACTACATTCCCCGCATGGGCCCCTGTCACTACATTCCCCCCATGGGCCCCTGTCACTACATTCCCCCATGGGCCCCTGTCACTACATCCCCCCCATGGGCCCCTGCCACTACATTCCCTGCATGGGCCCCTGTCACTACATTCCCCCCATGGGCCCCTGTCACTACATCCCCCCCATGGGCCCCTGTCACTACATCCCCCCATGGGCCCCTGTCACTACATTACCCCCATTGGCCCCTGTCACTACATTCCCCCCATGGGCCCCTGTCACTACATCCCCCCCATGGGCCTCTGTCACTACATTCCCCCCATGGGCCCCTGTCACTACATTCCCCCCATGGGCCCATCACCCCTCAGTCCCACACTGCCTCTCCACCATGGCTGACATGGGCCCCTGTCACTACATTCCCCGCATGGGCCCCTGTCACTACATTCCCTGCATGGGCCCCTGTCACTACATTCCCCCCATGGGCCCCTGTCACTACATTCCCCCCATGGGCCCCTGTCACTACATCCCCCCCATGGGCCCCTGTCACTACATTACCCCCATGGGCCCGTCACTACATTCCCCCCATGGGCCCCTGTCACTACATCCCCCCCCATGGGCCTCTGTCACTACATTCCCCCCATGGGGCCCTGTCACTACATTCCCCCCATGGGCCCATCACCCCTCAGTCCCACACTGCCTCTCCACCATGGCTGACATGGGCCCCTGTCACTACATTCCCCGCATGGGCCCCTGTCACTACATTCCCCCCATGGGCCCCTGTCACTACATCCCCCCCCCATGGGCCCAGTCACTACATTCCCGCCATGGGGCCCTGTCACTACATCCCCCCCACGGGCCTCTGTCACTACATTCCCCGCATGGGTCGCTGTCACTACATTCCCCCATGGGCCGCTGTCACTACATTCCCCATGGGCCCCTGTCACTACATTCCCCCCATGGACTCCTGTCACTACATTCCCCGCATGGGCCCCTGTCACTACATTCCCCCCATGGGACCCTGTCACTACATTCCCCCCATGGGCCCCTGTCACTACATTCCCCCCATGGGCCCCTGTCACTACATCCCCCCATGGGCCCCTGCCACTACATTCCCTGCATGGGCCCCTGTCACTACATTCCCCCCATGGGCCCCTGTCACTACATTCCCCCCATGGGCCCCTGTCACTACATTCCCCCCATGGGCCCCTGTCACTACATTCCCCCCATGGGCCCCTGTCACTACATTCCCCCCATGGGCCCCTGTCACTACATCCCCCCATGGGCACCTGTCACTACATTCCCCCCATGGGTCCCTGTCACTACATTCCCCCCATGGGTCCCTGTCACTACATTCCCCCCATGGGCCCATCACCCCCCAGTCCCACACTGGCTCTCCACCATGGCTGACATGGGCCCTGTCATACATCCCCCCATGGGCCCCTGTCACTACATTCCCCGCATGGGTCCCTGTCGCTACATTCCCCGCATGGGCCCCTGTCACTACATTCCCCGCATGGGCCCCTGTCACTACTTTCCCCCCATGGGCCCCTGTCACTACATTCCCCCCATGGGCCCCTGTCACTACATTCCCCCCATGGGCCCCTGTCACTACATTCCCCCCATGAGCCCCTGTCACTACATTCCCCCCATGGGCCCCTGTCACTACATTCCCCCCATGGGCCCCTGTCACTACATTCCCCCCATGGGCCCCTGTCACTACATCCCCCCCCCATGGGCCTCTGTCACTACATTCCCCCATGGGCCCATCACCCCTCAGTCCCACACTGCCTCTCCACCATGGCTGACATGGGCCCCTGTCACTACATTCCCCGCATGGGCCCCTGTCACTACATTCCCGCATGGGCCCCTGTCACTACATTCCCCCCATGGGCCCCTGTTACTACATCCCCCCCATGGGCCCAGTCACTACATTCCCCCCATGGGGCCCTGTCACTACATCCCCCCCATGGGCCTCTGTCACTACATTCCCCACATGTACATTCCCCCCATGGGCCCCTGTCACTACATTCCCCCCATGGGTCCCTGTCACTACATTCCCCCCATGGGTCCCTGTCACTACATTCCCCCCATGGGCCCATCACCCCCCAGTCCCACACTGGCTCTCCACCATGGCTGACATGGGCCCTGTCATACATCCCCCCATGGGCCCCTGTCACTACATTCCCCGCATGGGCCCCTGTCACTACATTCCCCGCATGGGCCCCTGTCACTACATTCCCCCCATGGGCCCCTGTCACTACATTCCCCCCATGGGCCCCTGTCACTACATTCCCCCCATGGGCCCCTGTCACTACATTCCCCCCATGAGCCCCTGTCACTACATTCCCCCCATGGGCCCCTGTCACTACATTCCCCCCATGGGTCCCTGTCACTACATTCCCCCCATGGGCCCCTGTCACTACATCCCCCCCCCCATGGGCCTCTGTCACTACATTCCCCCCATGGGCCCATCACCCCTCAGTCCCACACTGCCTCTCCACCATGGCTGACATGGGCCCCTGTCACTACATTCCCCGCATGGGCCCCTGTCACTACATTCCCCGCATGGGCCCCTGTCACTACATTCCCCCCATGGGCCCCTGTTACTACATCCCCCCCATGGGCCCAGTCACTACATTCACCCCATGGGGCCCTGTCACTACATCCCCCCCATGGGCCTCTGTCACTACATTCCCCACATGTACATTCCCCCCATGGGCCCCTGTCACTACATTCCCCCATGGGCCCCTGTCACTACATTCCCCCCATGGGCCCCTGTCACTACATTCCCCCCATGGGCCCCTGTCACTACATTCCCCCCATGGGCCCCTGTCACTACATTCCCCCCATGGGCCCCTGCCACTACATTCCCCCCATGGGCCCCTGTCACTACATTCCCCCCATGGGCCCCTGTCACTACATTACCCCCCATGGGCCCCTGTCACCACATCCACCCCATGGGCCCCTATCACCGCATACCCTCCAACATGACCCGCCCCACTAGGTACAAAATGCTCTGTTTCTGGACTTCCCTCTTAATTTATTATTGCCATCACCTGTGAAGAAACAGCTTTCTTATCATTCAACTAGTTCAACACAGGTGATGGAAATAATAAATTAAGAGGGAAGTCCAGAAACAGAGCATTTTGTACCTAGTGGGGCGGGTCATGTTGGAGGGTCTGTCACCACATTCCCCCCATGGGCCCCTGTCACTACATTCCTCCCATGGACTCCTGTCACTACATTCCCCGCATGGGCCCCTGTCACTACATTCCCCGCATGGGCCCCTGTCACTACATTCCCCGCATGGGCCCCTGTCACTACATTCCCCCCATGGGCCCCTGTCACTACATTCCCCGCATGGGCCCCTGTCACTACATTCCCCCCATGGGCCCCTGTCACTACATTCCCCCCATGGGCCCCTGTCACTACATTCCCCCCATGGGCCCCTGTCACTACATCCCCCCATGGGCCCCTGCCACTACATTCCCCCCATGGGCCCCTGTCACTACATTCCCCCCATGGGCCCCTGTCACTACATTCCCCCCATGGGCCCCTGTCACTACATTCCCCCCATGGGCCCCTGTCACTACATTCCCCCCATGGGCCCCTGTCACTACATCCCCCCATGGGCACCTGTCACTACATTCCCCCCATGGGTCCCTGTCACTACATTCCCCCCATGGGTCCCTGTCACTACATTCCCCCCATGGGCCCATCACCCCCCAGTCCCACACTGGCTCTCCACCATGGCTGACATGGGCCCTGTCATACATCCCCCCCATGGGCCCCTGTCACTACATTCCCCGCATGGGTCCCTGTCACTACATTCCCCGCATGGGCCCCTGTCACTACATTCCCCGCATGGGCCCCTGTCACTACTTTCCCCCCATGGGCCCCTGTCACTACATTCCCCCCATGGGCCCCTGTCACTACATTCCCCCCATGGGCCCCTGTCACTACATTCCCCCCATGAGCCCCTGTCACTACATTCCCCCCATGGGCCCCTGTCACTACATTCCCCCCATGGGCCCCTGTCACTACATTCCCCCCATGGGCCCCTGTCACTACATCCCCCCCCCCCATGGGCCTCTGTCACTACATTCCCCCCATGGGCCCATCACCCCTCAGTCCCACACTGCCTCTCCACCATGGCTGACATGGGCCCCTGTCACTACATTCCCCGCATGGGCCCCTGTCACTACATTCCCCGCATGGGCCCCTGTCACTACATTCCCCCCATGGGCCCCTGTTACTACATCCCCCCCCATGGGCCCAGTCACTACATTCCCCCCATGGGGCCCTGTCACTACATCCCCCCCATGGGCCTCTGTCACTACATTCCCCACATGTATATTCCCCCCATGGGCCCCTGTCACTACATTCCCCCCATGGGTCCCTGTCACTACATTCCCCCCATGGGCCCATCACCCCCCAGTCCCACACTGGCTCTCCACCATGGCTGACATGGGCCCTGTCATACATCCCCCCATGGGCCCCTGTCACTACATTCCCCGCATGGGCCCCTGTCACTACATTCCCCGCATGGGCCCCTGTCACTACATTCCCCCCATGGGCCCCTGTCACTACATTCCCCCCATGGGCCCCTGTCACTACATTCCCCCCATGGGCCCCTGTCACTACATTCCCCCCATGGGCCCCTGTCACTACATTCCCCCCATGAGCCCCTGTCACTACATTCCCCCCATGGGCCCCTGTCACTACATTCCCCCCATGGGTCCCTGTCACTACATTCCCCCCATGGGCCCCTGTCACTACATCCCCCCCCCCATGGGCCTCTGTCACTACATTCCCCCCATGGGCCCATCACCCCTCAGTCCCACACTGCCTCTCCACCATGGCTGACATGGGCCCCTGTCACTACATTCCCCGCATGGGCCCCTGTCACTACATTCCCCGCATGGGCCCCTGTCACTACATTCCCCGCATGGGCCCCTGTCACTACATTCCCCCCATGGGCCCCTGTTACTACATCCCCCCCCATGGGCCCAGTCACTACATTCACCCCATGGGGCCCTGTCACTACATCCCCCCCATGGGCCTCTGTCACTACATTCCCCACATGTACATTCCCCCCATGGGCCCCTGTCACTACATTCCCCCATGGGCCCCTGTCACTACATTCCCCCCATGGGCCCCTGTCACTACATTCCCCCCATGGGCCCCTGTCACTACATTTCCCCCATGGGCCCCTGTCACTACATTCCCCCCATGGGCCCCTGCCACTACATTCCCCCCATGGGCCCCTGTCACTACATTCCCCCCATGGGCCCCTGTCACTACATTACCCCCCATGGGCCCCTGTCACTACATTACCCCCCATGGGCCCCTGTCACCACATCCACCCCATGGGCCCCTATCACCGCATACCCTCCAACATGACCCGCCCCACTAGGTACAAAATGCTCTGTTTCTGGACTTCCCTCTTAATTTATTATTGCCATCACCTGTGAAGAAACAGCTTTCTTATCATTCAACTAGTTCAACACAGGTGATGGAAATAATAAATTAAGAGGGAAGTCCAGAAACAGAGCATTTTGTACCTAGTGGGGCGGGTCATGTTGGAGGGTCTGTCACCACATTCCCCCTATGGGCCCCTGTCACTACATTCCCCCCATGGACTCCTGTCACTACATTCCCCGCATGGGCCCCTGTCACTACATTCCCCGCATGGGCCCCTGTCACTACATT